>NW_028248532.1:1800000-2025778 GCF_964263255.1 Lissotriton vulgaris
CCAATGTCACAGCATTACAGGCAGTATTTATGTTTGGTCCTGGCTCTTTGAAGGCAGTCTCGCCCTTGCCTACGATAACTCTCTTCCCGTTCAATGTTCCGCCCTAAATCCATGTCCTTGCAAATCATTCTTCCAGTCATAGTACACCATGTATCATCCTTAAGCTGTAGCTGACTGCTCCAGGACCTTATCAGTTAATCGAGGGTGGGCCCGTCCTGCGTCCATCAGTGACAGGAGGAGGTGAGTGGGGCCACCCCCCTTGGCAATGGAAATTTAGCATCCTGGGCTATCCTTGGGTGCAGTTGGTATTTGATTCTCACTCAATTGAATCTTCAGGGCTTATGGATAGAGCCTGATGCCAAACTTGGAACCGCTGTGGGGAGCCTGCTATTGGTTTTTCTACTGGCTCAACTGCCTGTGAGACATTCTTCCAGCTGCTGACCCTGACCGAGGGGGGAATCACAGTAGACTAACAGTTGCTGGCGCCAACAGTTACCACAATCTTAAGCTGGTCCCCAATCTACTGATATCTGCAACACAAGGCACAGGCCAGCGCCCGTCTGTGATTGTGATTGCTAAAGGCTACAATAGGTAGGTTCCCCCCCCCCCCCCGCCCAAACAAGTTGGCCAGCTGAGGTACTGTCTCCACACAAGGAACTTTACCATCTATTTCCTTCCTTTTGTTGTAATCTGTGGTGCTTAGACATTTTGATGTGGAGTGTATCTTATTCATAATTGACAATATAATACTGTTTGCAATAGGAATATTTGGAATTACTTGGGTGGCTTCACTGGGCTTAGTGCGCATAATTGAGCTAGTATGGGTAAGTGCCAGGCCATAAATCAAGCCCAGGGAAAAACAAAGCAACAAAAGAAAGCATGAAATAAAGAAATAAGTACCCTTGAAGAAATAAACTACCTAATAGTGGAAGTGGATAGCCTCATTGGCCCTGAGCATTCCCAGCCGAGCGTGCCTCGGATTGAAAGTAAAAGGAAGCATCTACCCATGAAATGTCTAGAAGCTGCGGCAACATTAGAAAGTAAAAAGAGTGTCCAAGGGAGCTCACATGGGGCAATGGGGTTGCAATAAAACCAGGGCAAAAACCCAACACAATAACTAGTTATCTAACTGGACATGCTATACACAAATCCAGTTCCGAGGAATTTCAAAATAGTGCAAACTCATTAAAATCTACTGAATCCATATCTTTGCTGCCCAAGATCAACCCAATGGCACCAAACAATCTTCATCCCAAGTCAAACCTTTTCCAAACGAAGACCATGATAAGATAGTCACCGCACCACCAACCATAACTACACATGAAGAAGGGCCACTAAATCATCTTAAACAACAGATCAGGGATTTAACCCAGGAAGTTAGTGCCTTAGGGCAACACTTAGTAGTCTAGCTGACACTCTTAACAACATACTACTTGGTGCACTACATATTAAAACTCAGCTGAAAGATTGTATAGTCCCTGAGCGAAGCCAGAACTTGAAGTGCCATGAAAGACAAGTTGACAGGTTTATAGAGGGTTCCCTTGGGCAGCTCCCAAAGGCACCACACATAGACTCCTTTCCTATGCATTAACACACAGGTCGACAGTTAGTCACACATTCTAAGAAGCCAGCACAGATATTTCCAAGACAATTGCAGCCTTCCAAATCCTTTGTTGCTCCTGGGCGTTTACTAAGATTACCCCATATGCAACATGAAAAAAACAAATCCCATCAGAGACAGCACCAGATCATAAATGCATAGTGCTGTTGATAAATGTACCAAAACCGCCACTTAGCCTAATCAAAGAAGATTAGGGCTCATTGATAAACAAATGCACCCAATCGATTCCAGATGTGAGGGGATGTTGCTTGATTAAAATGGAGGACATCATAGGGGCTCAACAATATTCCTATCAGGGTACTCATCTGGATTGCATTGCATTGACATTCTTTCACAGTGATCTATCAGATGATCTAGTGGTTTTTGATGCTCGTACTTCCCATCTAGTCTATACAAGCATCCGATTTAAATATAAGCTCACGGAAATCCCACTACAGTCTGGTACGCACAACTTATCTTTTCGACCCACCGTGGTGACTCCATCACAAGAACTAGATTGATGTTCATGGATACCCTCCCAAGAGCATAATCAGGTCTTGATTCCTGAATGCTCTGGAAGGGTCACCAACCATCAATCAACAGTAAGCACTCCCTTGGAAACCTTTTCCATCTGTGAACCATTGAAATGACAAACCTAGCACTGCAGTCCTTGGCAATCGGACATCTTCACCTCAGTATGCTCCAGTGACCCGTGGTGTGTTGGGCAGGCCATTGTGGGTTAACAATATGGATAAGGCATGAAATAGGCTATAAGATACAGGTCCTACCCACACACAGCCTTGATATTCTCGGTATTCGCCTGCAGATCAACTCTTGTGTCAATATTGACATCTATAATGTGTATTTGTGAGGATCAAGAGGTGGACAGAGGTCCAGAACTGTGATGGCCCTCAATTAACTATTAGATAATTCCTCAGGTACATCCTCTCTAGTTCTAGCTGGGGACTTTAAAACAACTTTTGAGCCACTTGACCCAGATGACAATAATCTAACCGAAGAGGAAATTGTGCTCTGGGGTATTCCAAGCTTAGAATATGCACCCATCAAAAGATGGACAGAATCAGACCTTTGTCTGGAAAGGGACATTAGGGCAGCCAATGGGAGATCCATGTCTGGCAGACAGGGGGCCAATACTTAAAATAGTGGCCACCATGCAAGTCGTCAAGAGTCAAGAGTGACCACATCCCACAGAGCTTTGCAATAGAATCTTTGAAAACCTGTAAGGGAATAACCCCTCCTACTTTGACTTCGACCAGAGACCTGGTAATTTCTAGTGTTATGTGTCAATTCAAGTGGACAAAGGTAGTAGAAAAGCCGGACATATTGTCAAACATAAGCAGAGACATGTCACTCTGTGACAGCGGAACTAGAGATGTACATCGACATGTGAAGCCATGACAAATGTTACAACAAACTATTTGACAAACTAAGAACCCACTTTCTCAGATCTTCTCATATCAATAGCAATCCTCCCAGGCTACAACAACATTGGTACAATAAAGAATGTAGACAAAAACGAAAGCTCCTCGTAGTCTGTATCCAACAAGTGAGGAAATCGTATAAGATCGCCCAAGGCAGTGACAAAAAAGATTGGGCTATAACTAGATGGCAGGACCTTAAATCAGCAGGCTCTGGTGAAAACCTCAAACCCTTTTGGCAACTAGTGAAATGGGGAAGGGGGGGGCAACCAATGCCCCTGCAAAATCATGCAGCCCCAAATGCATGTATTGAACACTTTGCAAGACAATATGCTAAGGAAGATGAACAGCAAAGCGAGTCTTTTGCAATCCCCTTGCATACAGTCAAATTGACCGTTGCACCTTCAAATATAAAAGCTACCCTTAGAGGAATCACAGGGGGAGAGCCCCCAGTCTTGACAGCATTCTGGCCGATTTATTTTTGCATGATAAGGACATGTGGTCACGGTACATATTATCATTAGCTAATGCTTTAGCCCGTGGTGCCCCTATCCCTGTTTCCGGTCGTGGTGCTGAGATAATACCTATCTACAAAAAGGGTGATGGGTCCTTGACAGTAAACTATAGGCCTATAAGCCTATAGATTCAATTCAAAAGGTGGTGGCTCGCATTGTACTGACAAAGGTTCAGAAAAGGATAACTACTAATGACATCCTGTTGCCCACTAAAAGTGGGTTTTCGAGCACATGTTAGCACTATTGACCAAGCATCCGCTTTCTCCTGATATATTGGCAGACAGTTGTGATAGGAAAGGACAGCATGCATGCTGTCTTTGTTGACCTTAAGTCAGCCTTTGACTTAGTCTTATGCAAAAAGCTTTGCATAGTGCTACAGGATCGGGGAATGCCCACGGACTTGTTGTCTTTAATTGTCAGGCTTCATGAGGACAACTTTGCACAAGTCTGTTGGGGTGCTCAGAATAATGTCACTGATCGATTCCCAGTGGAAAAGAGGATACGCCAAGGGTGTGTCATGGGTCCACATTATTGTCCCTCTTTCTAAATGAGTGTCACAATTCCTGGCTACATTTCCATCAGACAACACGCTCATAATCTCTAAAACTCTGAGTAGTTTGCAATACACACGTTCCCGTTTTGAAGTCTTCTACAGCAAACAAGGGCTAGTAATTAATACCTCTAAAACAAAATTCATGGGGCCTCATTTATGAGGCCTTGTGTCAGTTTTGCGTTTCTTATGCAGCGTAAAACATGCTTCCAGTTGCGCACTATTTACAAAGTGACGCATCTAAGCAGATGAGTCACTTTGTAAACCAATGCGCTACATTATACCTGCGTCAGGTATAATGTATGCAGGGGGGCGTTCCCCCGCAAGAAGCCTACTAGAAGTGACTCTGTGAAATCTATGAGATTTCACTGCGTCACTTCTAGGAGGCTGTTGCGTCAAAATCTTACGCCTGCCTCACATCAGGCGTAAGACTGACGCAGGCCCTTTCACATGGGGCTTGCCCCATGTGAAAGGACTCATTGCTGGAGTTGCGTTACTTTTGTGACACACTCCAGCAATGCGTCACTTTTGCGCCATACAGATACGTCAGCAATTCTGACGTATCTGTAACTCCTTGCGACATGATGCGTCATACCATAAATATGACGCATCAGGTATGTCGCAAGGAGTGCGCACTGAGGGGTGACACATCCCTGCTTTCACGCAGCGATGCGTCATTTCTCATAAATGAGGCCCATGGTCTTTAACCAGCATCGATCATTCAGGGTCACTATTACATTTGATGAGGAGCCCTTAGAACAGATAGATGTATTTGCCTATTTAGGACTTGCATAGCAAAGAAATTGAGTTGGAGGCCCCAAATAGAAATCATGGCCCTAAACACTGTCAGTTAATAGGTGCATTAACAAAAAGATTCACAACTTCATTGACAAAGGCGATCAGCCCTGTACTGCATATCTACAATACCAAAGTAGTGAGTTAGGTCCTATATACGTCAGAACTCTGGGGTTTTGAGAATTTGACTACCCTCTTCATAGCAGAGAGTAAGTTCTTTCCAACAATCACTAGTCTACCACAAAAACACCTAGAAGAGGTGTGATGCAGTGGCCAGGACGACTGACTCTGGAACCCGGGTTCTCACAGTTTGATCCCCGGTGGCAGATCAGCCCAACACCATGTGACTCTGGGCAATAGCTCGCTTAATCTTCCCAATGGCCCCCAGCACCTTGACACCTTCGAGTAATTGTTCGAGCTTCACAGATACTGGACATTTACAAAGCACTCCCCTTAAACCTCTGCTTAATGGCCTAGGTCAAAAACCTTTGAAAGATATAGCAAAATGTAACCCTATTTTATATTGACGTAAGATATGGTCAATTCCTGAGCTGGCCAATTATGCTGACGCCCTTAGGGATGTCATTGAGACCGACCGCACATACAAGATCTTCTGGCTCCTTGACATCAAGGGCATATTGTCCAATATGGCAATGCAGCAACTATGGGAGAATCCAATGGGCGCTCAGTTCCCTACACAAGAAAAAATGAAAGAACACTATTGGGAAACGATTAGGATAAACAACTTCAGAGCAAAAGAGTACCTCATTGCCAGGGAGGTTTTTAGAATTCAAGCCTTTCCCCTGGTACAAGTCTTATTGGAACACAATATCAAAGCCCTTTGACAGAACATTTTATTTTTAATTCCATGTAGGTTCTCTCTCATTCAAATCTTTTACATGCAACTGGTCCTCCACTGTCGATAACAAATGCCCCAATTGTTCAGACCACATTGAAATGTATTCTCACATTCTATTTGTCTGCCCTGCCTATGTGGGCCTGCAAAAGAAATGACTTAAACCAACCTGCAAAAACTTGGGTACCAGAAACAGCCATGTTGCTCTGAGATTACTGCGCTCAGACTCTTCTTTGCAATATGCAATTTCTGTTGCCAAGTTCTTGGGATGGATGTGGAGCATAAGATCAAAGATCAAATCCTAGTTTACTGTAACCCTAAGAAAATTGTACCGGAATTTAGATGGACCCATTTTCACCAATAGAGCTATCTTGAGGATTCCTTTTTGCTTGTCCATGCTGTTTTGGTGCTCCATGAATGTTTGTGTGATATTTTATGGTTTTAACTATTTATAGTTTATATCGCTTTTATGACATGTATTGTCGAAATAAAGTTTTTGATGATGATGATTCGAAGGACCCTGCACAAATGTATCGCTTGGGTCTGTTTTTTTTCTATTTTATGCACATCACCAGTGTGATTGCTATGTACCAATGGTGATGTGGATTATTCTGTTACATAAACTAATAAACATTTTGGTTTTGAGATCACTCATCTGGGGTGACACGGCCTCCAGGTCTGTGGCTCTCTTCAGAGAGTTCAACGGACGCATCCATCACCCCTCATTCCAGGCATCATTGTCCAGGTCATCCTCCTTCCACTCGGGTCATCCATCTGCTATCGCCGATGTTGAACCTGTCCTGGGTGTAGAAAATAGCTCCTTGGTCGCGCTTCTACTTCTTTGCGGGAGCTGGCTCGGTTTTCTGTTCTCCTCTTGCCTCCCTGCCCTGTTTAACATACAAATTGTCTTTTACTTTTCCTGTTTGTGACTCTGCCTTTCCCTCTGCTGACCTGCTCTTGGCCTGCCCATTTTCTGTCTCCACCCCTTGACACTGTTGACATTATCCTTTCTTTCTTTCCAGGGACGCTGTGTTTTTGAGGACCGTACCATGAGGATCATCTCGGCCAGGTGAGTGATTCCCTTCTTTTATATGGCTGACATCATCACAAACACTTACAGATATGTAGAAAAGGAAATTAAGTTCAGGTGTGCATGAAATTGCCACAACTCAGTTATTATTTGGCTTTACTTTTTTGTCCATACCACAGCACAAGGAATGAGTTTCTACTTCATCGAAGATCACTCCAAACAGTGAGGAAGCAGACATGCAACAATTATAACAATTCTAGTCGTAATAGTAGTTTCAATAACAAGATGAATACTTAAAAAAAAAAATCCTACAACGGATTACTTAAAGTTCACTCTTTGTCAAGGTGGTCTCACATTGATACAAGTTCATTAAAGTTCTGTTATATAACCAGACAGATGTCCAGTAGGTTCTATACACAATCCTCTTCTGAAGGTATCTCAGTTTTACATTTAGTTGACAACCATATACAATCAAACAGAACTTATTCCAGCCTGTCTCATTACTCTGAAGACCTACCTTTAAGTTCTGTATTCTTAATACTTCAAAACCACCACTAACAATGAATAATGAAACATTAAGAACCTTTATAGAGATGAAACCCGCAAATGCTAGATTTTAAAACTAGTCAAAGCTCCAGAAAATGTACTTCCATGACATTTACAGTCATATTACATAATGCAGAAACACAACAGCCATTTTTCTATCTTCTAACCATCACTGTTTCCCTGATTCTAAAAGTTGATGAAACCCTCCATAAATAGCGTACCAAAAACCACTTCATATGATGCTGGTTTTAGAATCAACCCACAGATAGGTGTATTTCCTACACTGCACTAAATAAGTGTATCTTAAAAAAGATAATTCACTTAGGGCCAGATGTATGACCCTTGAATTTTGCAACTCGCAAATTGCGACAAATTGTGAGTCACAATTTATGAGTCGCAAATTTCTATGTACACTGTTTGTGATTCCCAATGGGGTCACAAAATGCATGCCTCATAAATATTAATGAGGCTGTCGCAATTTGCGACCCCATTGGGAATGGCCAGGCATGGTTGCCTGTTGGGGTCAGCAGACCACCATGTCTCGGACTGCTTTGTCATTAAAGCAGTTTTTTTTTAAAAAATGCAGCCCGTTTTCTTTAAAGGAAAACAGGATGCATTTAAAAAAGAAAAATTAATTTCAGTTTCATTGTTTAAGGGCAAGCAGTGGTCCCAGGGACCACTGTCTGCTCTTAAAAAATATAGAAAGCTAGCAGGCTCATTAGGGAGGCCAAATGCTGCCCGAACAGTGTTAACATATTTAATCCACCCAATTTTTTTGTTCCTGTCTAGGGCGGACACTTCGTTAAAAGCAGCAACATAAAGGGCAAGGTCGGGGGTGGTGGCCAACCTATACCAAAAAAGCAAGGGGCGCAGACTTGCTTGGTCATGTATAGACCTAACTTCCAGGTCCAGTTTCAAAGGAAGGAGGGGGTACTATGGGGCAGGGCTACAAGACTTCTAAAAAACTTGTTTTTAACTGTTGTTAATTTCCTTGTGTCCACCAGACCCCACAGTTCTGCCCCATAGACTACACTACTCACAACCTTTGAGCTATAGAGTTTAAGAGCTGGGGCTACGGGCTTCGTATATGATAAGCAAATCTCCCACCGCAATGACCCTCCTAGCTAAGAGAATTTTAGTGACGCCTTGTTCAACTGATTATTCCAGGTCATGCTTTCGGAGACCACTATGCCCAAATATTCAAAGGAGCTAACCCTCTCCAAAGGGACATTATCTAGGACCAGGTTCAGTTTGAAGGATTTACGAGGGTTCATTATCATCAACTTGGTTTTGAGGGTATTAAAAACCAAGCCCCTCGCATCACAGAAAGCCTTAAATTTGTCCAGGAGCTTCTGGAGACCCATAGGAGTTTTAGATACCAAAAGGGTATCATCAGCGAAAAGCAAAGTAGCTATCTTCTGATTCGCCAATGAAGGGGCATCAGCTAGAGTTGAAAATAAAAGGTCGACAATCTGGTTGACATAAAGGGAAAACAGGGTAGGGGCCAAGACGCATCCTTGGCGTACCCCGCGCTGGATCTTAATTGGGTCAGTAAGTTGCCCCTGGTTGCCCCACCTCATGTGAAAAGTTATCTTCATGCAACCTGACCAAGAGTTCTAGAAGTTCGAGGGGCATTCTCATGTTCATGAGGGTTTGCCAAAGTTGGTCTCTGGGGACAAGGTCGGAGGCGGTTTTTATGTCTATAAAGGCAAGAAATAGGCTGCTTTTTCACAACACAACCACCTTCCAATATAGCAAGAGAAGGCAAAAAACCTGGTCAATAGTGCTGGTCTTCCGTCAAAAGCCTGCCTGTAAGGGAGAGAGGATGTTCTTCTCATCCATCCAGGTTTGGATTTCAGTTAAAAGCAAGCAACAGAAGACCTTTTGAGCACAATCTATCAAGCTAATTGGGCGGCAGTTTGAGGGGTTAGACCTGTCCCCTTTTTTGAAGATTGGAATCACTTCCTCCCCTTTCCACGAGTTCAAATCCTTCTCCGGCAATGTCATTGGCCAAGTTCATAAAGTAAGTTGCCCAGTTCACCCTATCATCGCAGAAGAGATCGCCTGGGATGCCGTCTGGGCCTGGGGCTTTAGCAGTTATAATGGCATCTAATGAGCTCATAATCTCTTTCCTGGTAAATACAATTATGCTTCAACCTATGCAACAGTAGGGAAGGTGAGGGAATAGTAAATTATACTATTCCTTATGTTAGAGCGCCATCTACTGCAAGTCGATGTAATGATTTTTGCAGTAATGGCATTGCATTTTAACAATGCGGTCGTTGCAACAACCCCGTTGTAAAGGCATTGCGGTCTTATGACCAAGATGTAAAGGTTGTTTCCCATTGAACCCGCACTCCATTGCAGTTTGCCTTAACTTGGCCTAGGTACCCTTCAAATGCAACCAGATGACCATGGTTGATGCTGAACTCTTTTTCGCACTATTTTCACATTTAAATTTGAACAAATTATAACTCTGGTTTCCCTTATTGGACCTTTCTAATTCTGGTGGTATTTCATTTATTAATATGTACTCCATATCTCCAAATTGGCTTGGGATGTTTGTTGTGTTGTGTTATGACTTTGTGACTGTTTAGTTACTGCATACATATTTTACCAATTGCCTCTAATTTATGTGTGTCTGCTCTGTGCCATAGATACCAGCGGGTGGTACAAATTTTTTCTCTTGAACTCTTTTTGGTTCCATCTCTGATTGGAGCATGGCCGTAGCAGCACAGCACAGCCGGGAGTCTGGGAGACAGGGAGCCCTACACGTTTGCCCAAGCTAGAAGCCAGAGGTCCCCCCCAACCCTCAGAAACTCATCACCCACCAGCCGGCCAAGTGGAGCCGGGTCAGAGTGAGGCTGAGAAGCGATGCGCAGCAGCAGCTGAGCTGAGCTACGACCTGTGACTGAGGCAGAGGCTGAGGCAGGGAGACCCTGCCAGGAAGGGAGACCCTGCCAGGAAGGGGACTGCTACACATCGGGGTTGGGGGTCTGCATTTGCTCCCTGAACATCCCCCACTATTACCTTGTTAGCCCAGGACTACAGTTGTTGGTTTTGGACACGGTGCAGCCCCGTCCACTCTCCTATAACCCATAACCTCTCCAGCCTCTTCAGGTGCTCTAGACTTCAGCATCCAACCCTTTCCCTTTTAGGGGCAACAAAGAGATGGGAACCAGAGAGAACCAGAGAGAACACAGTGGCGGTGAAAGGTGAGGCAAGGTGGATGTGGGCTCTGGGAGTAAAAAGCAACCATATTAAGAGAGGAGGAGGGAAGGCTGTGTGCACGAGTGCGGCGGAGGCGGCCAAGTTCGACTTTGTGCAGCCGATTGCCTAAGCCGCTTCTCTCCCCAGGGCCCGACACCCGTCTCGACCTACTGCCAACCTCCTTCCGGTTCCCAGTTTGCCCTTCTATCCAGGCACATCTGAGGGCCCTGCAACCTCCACCTTAACCTCAATCTCTACCTTAACTTCCATACCGCCTCTTGAGGCCTCAAACAGAGACATCACTGTGAACCCCCCCAGCTCGCCCCCTGGCAAAGACATGTCAGAGCAACTTTACAAAATCATGTACAAAATAATTTACCTGATGTCGCACAATCACAACAGGTAACATGCATGTGTCATCACAAATATGAGCATCACCCATTCACCTTTGAATTACCAAACAAAACATTTTATTTAAAAAATCCAGATAAGAAGGTGTGTCATGCACACATCAAAGGACAGAGAGAGAGTGAAAGAGAGGGAGTGAGAGAAAGATGGAAATATAGGGAGACAGATAGAGAGGGAAAAAGAGAGAGAAAGACAGAAAGAGAGGGAGAGAGAGAAAAATCGCGAAGATAGAGGGAGAAAGATGGAAAGAGAGGGAGAGAGAGAAAGACGGAAATAGAGGGAGACATAGAGAGAGGGAGAGAGGGAGAGAGAGAGACTTTGTGAAAAGAGAGGGATAGAGAGAGAGAGTCCCAAAACTGCGCACCCAGGCCTCACTGCGCACATGCTGGCACCGGTATGCCAACCACATGCCCGTATGCACTGATGTTCACCAGGTCCCTCATCTGAAACAGAGTTATGAATGGCAGAGTACATACAATTGCACACACCATCATCACCTGCCCGCCCCTGCGCCATCATCACATGCCCACCTCTGCGCACCCAGGCAGATGCACCCCAGCCCCTCCTGCCGCCCAGCGGTACATGCCCGCCCCTGTGCACGCAGGCCTTACTGCTCAGCTTCCGCCACCGTTGTGTCTCCAAGAGGGCCCACCATGTGCCGGTGCAAGCCCCAAGCCCGGGGCCCGCGAACATGGCACTCTCCACATGATGCAGCCCTGCTGCTCGGCCCATCAGATCTCACACTTGATTCTGGCTCTTGATTTCGCTAAGGCAGTGGACAATTTAAGTGCATATGCAATCATCACAGGCTGCACACGCGCTCAGCCCTTTTAGGTGCCACTAACTCTGTGACCCGCGAGGCAATGCCAAGTGGCAATAGGCCTGCACTGTCCGCTGGCTAAGGCCTACACTGCGTTGCAGCAGGGCTCACAACAATAGTCACCAGTCCAGACCGCCAGGACGGGGCATAATCGCAGGTTGTACACCCGCTCAGCATTTAAGGTGCCCCTACCTAAGTGCACCTAAAGTCACCATCCCGTGGCGGTGTGCCTGTGCCGGCCGCAGTGCATCCAGTGCCACTAGGTCTGTGCTCCGAAAGTCATGGACCCTCTATGATTGAGTATCGTAGTGCGGATGCCATCATGTCACCTCAGGGCCTGGAGAATGTGATGTTGTAGTGCCCTAGGTGCTCATGCAGAAAAAATAACCATATGGATACACATGGGTCAAATGTCCTGTGATGCGGGTGCTGGATGGGTGTGGTGTGAGTGTAAATCAGCCATGAGGGAGTGGCTGTGGCATGCTGACAACTAGACCTGTGAGCAGCAGATCACTACAAGGAATACCTGGGACATGTAGCATTGTCGTCCACCCCCCTGTGAGGGTAAGCAGAGTGGGCTGGCCTGGCGTATGCCAGTCCACCTTAAGGGTTTGAACAATAACCCAGGGGCGTGGTTCCGTACTGGGCTGGACAAGGAAGTAGCTAATACGTGTGTCCCTGTTGTTGTGTTGGGGCCACCCTGACCGCATTCGACAATGTGTCACCCTGTGACCCAAGTACAACGACATGAGCAACATGGACGTAAGGGGAATCAATGACCCTACATTCATCCATGCTTCCACACTTGAAAGACCATATACATGACACATCTGTGTGGTTATGAATGTTTAATGCACATTCAGTGGAGTGTTGCAGCAGGAGCAGTACAGGGCACTGCAAACACCGCTTTACAATGTTGGCCCGTGGGGGGCCAGCCAGGGTCCTTCAGGGAATGACTTGTCGAAAGGAAGAGTTCAGTCTGCAGTCTGATTGCTGTGTCATTGGCGATCAAATAGGATATGGCAGTCCATTTCGAGCTCCAATGATGAGTGTCGCAGAGTGCATCAGGGGACAGTGGAAGGTGATGATGCAGAAGGCAGAACCAAGCAGAAACCTGCCATATGGCGGAAATGAATGCTGCTACTGCGTCCTTCGTACCACAAAGGCAGGTACTTCCGCATCTTCGTCCACTGCTGTTTCATGTGCCTCATGTGTGGGTGGTAGTGTTCAGTCTTCTGCATTGTGTGGCAGTGACACCTCCGGGGCCGGAGGTGGAGTGTCTGCCCTACTGTGTGGCACTGCCACTTCAGGGGGCCAAGATGCAGATGTAGTGGTAGTTCGCATGCATCAGCACCAGGCCTTGTGGCAGCAATGCCATGAGGATAGTCTTGAGGTCATTGAGGAACCCAGCTACCTCTCACTGGTGTGCAGCCGTGGCAGCCGCTCTTTCTGCCTGCGCCCGCTCCATGGACTCCATTAACCTCTGCATGTGTCCCAACTCACAGGTGGCATCGCTGGAGCCACTCTGACTGGACAGTTGTTCTAGTCTCTGAGTCAGGGCACCAGTGATGTCAGCCATGGATCACTGGAGAGCATGGAGTGGACTGTGGGTGTCTCTTAGGGACTGTGAGTGGTCCCTGATGGGACTTAGACACCCATATATGGCATCTAGTTTGGCTGCAATGCCATCGAACCCCACCCACACCTGTTCAGCCAGATTCTCCTGGCACCCGAACATACAGTATTGGTAGTCCATGTGTTCTTTGTGGGGGTCCTGGGTGGCAGCCTTGGTGGTGGGTGCTGCTTGCTGTGTGGTCGGTGCAGGGGCTGGTGTATCCTCATAGCAACTGGGCTGCCCTGCTCCAGGAGGTTGACTTCGGAGGCTCTCCACGAGCTGTTGAAAGGTGTCAGAGTCCAAGGTGTGGTGGTCCTCTTTGTCATCAGAGAAGAGAGGTTTGTGCTGCTCTGCAGGAGGTGTTGGACGTCACTCTGCATTGTGAAAGGTAGATGCAGTTTAACCCCTTCCATGCTCATGATGAGCTGGGCTCGCCATGCAGTAGCCTCCTCCCAGGCTGATGACGAGCCCAGCTCGTCATGAATTCATTGAATTGCCCATACCCCCAGCACAGCAGGGAAATACACTCAATGGTGTTAACATTGTGTTCACATGTATGTTGTCACAGTGTACATGTTTACATACAGACTGCATGACATGGTACATTGTGACTGTTTGGGAGGAGCTGCCTATTTGATGAGGGACAGTGGACATTTCAACAACATCACAGATGTGTATTTGTACCTGTACATTATCAACTCACATTTGCCTGTAATGCCAACTGTGATTGGCCAGTTTCTACACACATGCAGCACCCGTTGTGTCCTCTGTTCTGTTGTGGACAGATGAGGTTTGCAGCACATCATTATCAATGTTGATGTGCTCTGCATGTTATGTGTGTGCTGCATTTTGGGGAGTCGCACCTGCAGCTCTGATTTTGCTGCCTCTTCTCCCTTGCTTGCGGTGTGCCTTTGACTTCCGTGCTTGTACGTTGCTAGGATTTTGCATACTTGGGTACATTGGTTTCTTGGTGGGAGTTGGGGGTCTGGGGCATGGTTTTTCCGTAGATATGCTCTACTTAATTGTGCATGTGTGCCATTGTGCCATCTCCCCCCGTCCCCCCAGTTCCTGGTCGTTACTCACCCTGGTGCTGTTGTGTCCAGTCAGGTTGAGCAGGGTCCGGCCCCCCAGCTCCTGCCACTGTCTCCCCACTGATGACTGTGGACACCATTTCTTCCATATTGTCCAGCTCCTTCTGTGGTGCAAGACTCCCACCTCCAGTCTGCATTGCTGCCTTCCGGTTGTTGGCGAGTTTCTGCTTGGTATTGCGCTTCACATCATTCCAGCGCCTCTTGACCTCTTCCATTGTCCTTTTCAGCACTCCGACTGCATTCACCTGTTTAGGATGGACTGCTATATTCAATTTTTTGTTGCCAATGACACAGTGGAGATGAGGAACAGTAGTTGATGGTGTTCTGCCACCTGCGTTATCAGGATCCTCTTTTCCTGCGGACTGAACCGCTTCTTCCTACTTTCTTCTTCTTGGCCTTCCATGACCAGGAGGTCCCAGGCTGGTCCTCCGGGGGGGCTTGTGGAGTTCTGGTTGTCCTCTGTACTTGCTCCGGCAACATCCATTGTGCTTCGCTGTTGTTTGGTTTTTGTTTGTCTGTTTTATTTCTACTTTTATGGTGATTTTTCCCACCTGACGTGTGTGAATTGCAGGCCTGCCGTTTGTTTCCGCTGATTTTTGTATTGCAATTGGCCTCATTGCAACATTTTTTGAGGTCGTGTTTTGCATTTTTGCGGCATCTCATTGACTTTGTTGCGGACATTTGACACGTTATCGTGGGCCTATTGCATGGTACCGCCGTGTTGGGAATACAATGCAGCGTTCTTTTCCTGCAATAGACTGCGATGTGAAGAGTTGCATTAAACTAATTTTGCGGTAATTATCACATGTTCTTGAGAATATCCCCCATTATGTCATATTAGACTGTCCTACTTTCCTGAGGAGATTTACCATTCCGAATCTCTCTCTTGGTCGAAGTGCAGCGCCTTTGAAACCCCAGCCTTGTTAAAAAGCACCACCCGTTCATCCCAATGTTGCCCAATGCCGCTCTCTGACCGCATTGAACTCTCTGTGGCTACACCGCAGCAAGACTCTTGTTTTAGCCTAAAGACTAATTTTGTAACCATTTTAGAAATTGAATTTAGAGGGCCCTCACCAACCATATAATGGGGCACTGTGGGCATCCCCGCAATCCATCAAGGTTTTTTTTTTACTTCACTATGAATGGCAAATCCTGCTATGTGGCCAGTGGCGCTAAGTACCACTTTTACTACAGCATTGAAATCCCTAATGGTGACACCGCTGAATGCCTTTTGTTTTAAAATAAAGATTAGTTCTAAGATAATATTTTAATAATTATATTTTAACTGAGGCCTCAACAAACCACAGTAAGGGGAGCTATGGGGGTATGCCTGCAATCCATCAACAGGCAATTATCATACCCAGTTTCATGCTTCCACTTTCGAGTAATGTATTCCTGATAGGCATACTGATAAATTTTTAAGAATTTCTATCCTCATGGGTTTAACGCTACATGCTGCTAATGTGTACAAATATCTACATTGTTCCTCCCCCCTTTGAAAAACATTATGCTGCTCTTAGGTAGGAATGAACTATTGGTTTCATTGTAATGATTTTGAATACTTGTACAATAAAGAATTATAGTCTCAATTGTTCCAGAGAGTGGAACCCAGGTTAATTTAGTGACTTTAGTGATTCACCCTAAAAAGGACTGTGGGTATTACTTGAGGTGGGTACCTAACCTCCTCAACCAATACCCACATCTCTTACAGTAACCAACAGTCATAGAATTAACCAGCTCCGAAATGTACTACATAGTACCATTCTGAAGCATAAAAACACAGAGGTTACAAGAGCAGCAGCTGCATCAGAAGAACACTTGTTAAACAAATAATTAACCATGGTTTGAAACCAGTATATGGTCGTAATTGAGTCGCAATGGCGCCTGTGAAGAAGCCTGCAAGAAAGGGCAGCAAAAAAAAGAAGCAGATTCTAAAGTTTACTTTGGACTGTACCCATCCCGTAGAAGATGGCATAATGGATGCTTCTAACTTTGAGCAGTTTTTGCAAGAACGAATCAAAGTTAATGGGAAAGCTGGTAATCTCGGAGGTGGCGTGGCGACTTTAGAGAGAAGCAAGAGTAAATTAACTGTAACTTCAGAAGTCCCCTTTTCTAAGAGGTATCTGAAGTACCTAACTAAGAAGTATCTGAAGAAAAATAATCTGCGGGATTGGTTGCGTGTTGTTGCAAACACCAAGGAAAGCTATGAGCTGAGATACTTCCAAATTAATCAGGATGAAGAGGAGGAGGTAGATGAGGATTAAACAAATATTGGAACATTTTTGTACATTAATTTCCTGAAATAAAATTGGTGAAAAGAGTATATGGTTAGAAAAACATCTTTGTTGATTTTCCTGAGCTATCTACTCCAGAGGTAAAGCTATATTGTCTTATGCTTTTATCTTTGAATGCATCAATGTAACTATTCAGTTTTTATTTGATTTATTTATCGGAATTTATAGAATGTAGTACTCAGACTGAAGAGTTCCCTTGGTGCTGACGAGAACTGAAGGGAGGCTGAGTGGCATTGGAGGGATATTAGGTGAACTGACTGGTTTTCATATGTCTTCAGATTGAGTTGGCTCCTTTTCAGTGCAGGACCTGTCACACACTATTACTGCGGTGCCGGGGTGTTCTGATCACCAAAGCATGGAGTGTGCTGGCTCTCACTCATAGAGGGTGGATGGATCCTTCATCTTCCATGATCCTGCACCACACATAGGATGTACACAGACTAACAGGAATTTTGAACTAGACCCTCACCGCATGGTCACCCTTATAGTTTTTCCTTTCACCCCTACTGTTTTTGTAACCTGCTTTTGTTGCCTTTCAGGACTCTGTGTACTGTGTACTTTTCCATTGTTAGTGATTGTGTGCTTTCCTTCCTTTAAACATGGAAACATTGGCTTACATCCAATTGTCACATTTAATTTACTTAAACGTCCCTAGTGAAGTAGAATTACATGTACCCAGGGCCTGTAAATGAAATGCTACCAGTGGGCCTGCAGCACTTATTATGCCACTCACTTAAGTAGCCTTCTAAACATGTCTCAGACCTGCCATCGCAGCCTGTGTGCTGTTTTAAACTGCCATTTCGACTAGTCAAAATAAACCCCTTGCCATGTTCAAACCCCCTATCTATTACATATAGGTTACCCCCAATGTTGGCCCTAAACAACCCATAGGGCCGAGTGCAGTGTATTTTAAAAGTTGAACATGTACTGTTAAGCTTTACATGTCCTGGTAGTGAAAAACACACAAATTTGTTTTTCACTACTGTGAGTTCTATCTCTCCCATAGGATGACTTTGGGTTACCTTATTACATTTATTAAGTGATAACCTTTGTTCGGGAATAGGTAGAAGTGTTATGTTTGGTCTCTGGTGAATTATAATTTAAAACCCTCTTCAAGGGTTAAGTTGCATTTTAAATCACAATTCTGAAACTGGACTGGAGTTAAAAAAGCAAGGTGATGGATGCAATGCTTGAATTAATCCCAGTCACTGGAAATCTCTTGGTGCACATCCTAATTCATCGTATTTTACCTAGCATGCCACCTCAGTTTGGACCCAGCCATTCACAAATCAGTCTTGATCCTACTCCTCATGGGAGCAGTCCAGCC
The DNA here is from genome assembly GCF_964263255.1 of Lissotriton vulgaris. NCBI lineage: Eukaryota > Metazoa > Chordata > Amphibia > Caudata > Salamandridae > Lissotriton > Lissotriton vulgaris. The sequence continues at coordinate 1,818,097 of NW_028248532.1, forward strand.
CGAACTGCCAGGTCAGGTCCTCCCTGCACTGAACAGAAGCAACCTAGGACCAGTTTTGCACTAGCTACGTCTCTTAAGACAGGTATAGTTTGGTCCCAGGGGCATAGTGAGCCTGGGACACACATCTGGGCATACTCAGCGCACTTAAGGTGTCAAATGCTAAAACAATAGGGTGATGTATGGATTGCTAGAATTAATCCCAGCCTGGTGACAGCTAAAGCTATCTAAAGTTGCAGACCTAAAAAACAACATATACAATGTTAATCAATCACCAAGCTTTATTCAGTTTTTTTTTAAAAACATAAAAGCACACATTTAAAAAATTTGCAATAAATACAAAGCCACATCTGATGTTTCGCAATAAAAAACATATAAATCCATACTTAAAAAATCAATTGATCACAAGACAAAACTTGGACAACACTCATTAAAAACTCTGTTTCGTATATTTTCTAAGCTCATCATACAGCTGAGTCAAAACATTTGTGTCCTTGGCAAACTCTAAAGTGTTGAAATTGATTAACTAAACTTTGAATCTTTGTACAAACATTAATTTAAAACATTCCTGATAAGTTGTTTAAACAGCAGTTCTTTTCCCGTGACACAAGACAAATTAAAAAAAAGAATATACACAAAAATAGACAAGAGGTGAAACTAGTTGCTGAAAGCATAGTAAGGCGGGTCTACAAGTAACAAAGCCCAAACATCTGAGAATAGGGATTAAAAAATGCTTGGTAAATGCGCCATAAAATTTACAAAAAAAAAGTAAAGTACAATACATTTTGGGTGGTAATTTAATACGAATTGATGAGTGCTTGTACTGCTCCAAGGAGAAACACAAGTAGCATTTTATAATACCAAATCTAAATTTGGTGAACAGGGACCTCTCCCAGCTATTGGTTACCATGCCCAGGGAGGGTTCTGTACCTGTGGTCATAAGAGGCTCTCAGTTAGTACCCTTTGCTAATTCTGCAGCGTACCTCTCCTCCCTCCTGAGAGCAAAACAGTTTGCGTGCAGCCAACTTTTGTCCGTGGAAGTAAAGTTTTGGGGATTTGAGAAAAGTGAGGGTCTTCTCAATTTATTGCCCATTGGTACAAAAGCCAGGGAATTCGGAGCCCATGATCTCAAGACAGACAATCTTCAATGATGTCCCTGTTTAGAGTTGCTTGCAGATTCCCTCAGATTGAACACCATAGTAATAATGGGGCCAAATAGATGGAGTTCTCCGCATAAGGAAGCCCCAACTCCTTATGAATGGCAAACATTTGAGAACTTTCAGTCAGGCCCAGCTGTCATCTACACACACTGCTCTCCTCATATTGCAGTTGTCCAATGTCCTTGTATACCCAAACCCCAGCGCCATACATTAAAAGAGGAGGCATAATTCATTGTAAATTTCTTACAGGGGACTAATTGGTTTGCTGTTGATGGAAAAAGCCAGGTTAAATAAACACCCCACGGAATTGGAAAACTTCAACCGCTTGGATAAGCACGGTCCCCAACTACTTTTGGAATCAAACATGACACCTAGGTAGGGAATTAATGCACTCTAGAAATAGGTTTCCCCTGTCTTAGAGGGATTTGTTTTGAGATGTATTGTGGACATAAAGTCAAAACAAGTGTCCAACAACTTCTTAAGCCCATTGGGGTTTCTTGCTATTTAAATGGCACCATCAGGAATTGCAACGTTGTTTTAATGGAGTAGAGTATTCCTGCTTCTCTTGTGGAGACACACAAAGACACACCTCACAGAGAAAAGGGTACTGTTGAGTGATAAAGCTTTTTTTATAACTTATGTAGTTAATCATTCAAAAATGAAACACCTAATTATTGCACATTTATCTTTAGGGGCATATTTATGAAAATACAGGCGCAGGTCAGCACAGCAGGTCACCTTGCTGTGCTACTCTGTGTAGCTGGGAAAGGGCAGGGATGCGCTGTTTTCATCCAATACAGCATATTCCAGTCCTTTCCCCTCTTGTTGACATCGTTTTGGCAGCCTAGGGCCAACACAGGCACCCTTGCACCATGGTGCAAGGCTGCCTTCATTGCATGAAGGATTGTTTTTGTGCAGGAGGGGGCACCTTCCTGCACAAAAACAATCCTGAAAGGTGTTTCCCTCTTTCTATGTGTGCTGTAGAATGCAGCACATATAGAAAGAGGTAAAAACAAGGAGAAATAAAGATATTTCTACTCTTCACGCCTCACCTGGTTAGGTGTAAGATTTTGGCGCATTTTCGGGTTTACAAGTCCTTGTAAACATGGGAATGTGCCAAAAACCATGAGAGTTGCATGGTAACACCACAGCAACACCCATGGAACGCCTCCCTTGGACAGAGTAATGCAAAAAAATTATTTGCACTGTGATACCTTACTCCAGATTTATGAAGCCACTCAGAGCCACACCAAGTGGCTTGGCGTGACTTCATAAATCTGTTGTGTTGCGTGGTACAAGCATGACGCAAACTTCTCATAAATGTGCCCCTAATTGTTTAATGTTTTCACAACCTCTGTTGAAAAGTGAAATACATATGTGTTCTTGTTTTAAAACCTAACACTAAAATTAGGGAATTAATTTCATTAAAACTTTCCAGAATGATAATTTATCTTATTTCTATCTTGACCCGTATAGTAGTTTGAATCCACTGTGGAATTCAATGCCAATCAATCACATCGCATTATTCTTCCCGGGATCTTGGAAAAAAGTAGCATGCTTGAAATGGAACATTGTGTTTCTTTCTTTTATATAAATGTTTATTACACAAGACTAGAGATATTTTCTGTTCCTCAATTCTACCATTGTTGTCACTGGGATATAGATTTTGTCAAGGCTAAAACATGTTTCACAAATTATGACAATTACAGTTCCTTTTACTTATTACTGTATTGCTAACCAAATCAATATTTCCCAGCAACTGGCATGTTTGTTTATTGAAGATAATTGACCTATAGAACATAGTGTGCCGCTGGATGGCATTTTCTTCATTAGAACAGTGGCATTGTAAAATTGGTTTGTAAGCCTACAGGCAGTGAGACGGGAAATGTGTGCAGTGTTTTGGCTTCACAGTGTAAAACGAGGTGGCAACTCATGCAAGTCGACCCCCCCCCCCCCCGAGGTCTGACACCTTCAGACAGGCTTCACTTTTTCGTCAACAGAGCCTTGTCTGCTGGCACTGAAGGCCCACACCTGCACCCAAACATTCTGTGCTGTGTGCGTGGCATGGAGATGGCAGGGGAGTGCCATATCTACAGAGATATTACACTCTACTCTCCTAACCCTAGAGCTAGTGTAAAATTTTGTGGCCAAGCGCCACACATATACCTTTGTGCCATAGTGCAAGGGTGTGTGCATGAACCTAGACACGTTTTAATACTTGTCCTACTTTGTATGTGTGCTTTACAGTGCAGCACACCTGCAAAGTCAGAAAAGAAAATAGAAATGAAAGTATTTCTCATTTAATGCCTACTTTCAAGTGGTGGTATTTTTGGCACAAAACCCTGTCTAGCAATGTTAGTAGACATGGGTTTGAGTCAAAACATATGGGTGGTTGCACAGAAGTGCCCATGTACCACCCATATGATGCCCCCTCGAATGTAAGTAATGCAAAGTAGCTCTTGCTCTGGCTTGGTTATTTTTCTTACAAACCAACGCACATATCAATTTGTGTTGGTTTGTAAATCCCTAAAAATATGTTGCATTTAAAAAGTAACACAAAACCTTAAAAATATTGGGCTTAGAATGACAAGAGTAAAGCTTTGAGGCCTAGTTTGACTGTTTGCTTCAATCAAGGACGATGGTCCTCATTTCGAAGTCATCAGGAATACCGATTTGGGCATGTTTCACACTAATCAGTAATCTGAGTTGTTATAGTGTATGTGGTAATACGGCACATGAGGTGTCCTTGATATCTTTTTGCCAATGTTTTGTTCTGAAGCCCACTGCCAGTGCTTTGAATATCAAGGGTGACAAATACCAAAGCTGCGCAGTTTTGATTCCACCTCATGCATCTTTCAGCCACCACCAAACACTATTCCTCCCTTTAGTTCACTCTGCCCGCTTTCTCCCCTAGTCATTGTTATACTGTCTTTATCTCCCTGTTTCTTCCCCCCCTTTTGTCTTCTTCACTCTAATGCTCTTGGTGAATTTTTGATGAAGTAAAATAAGTGCTGGTCCCCTAAAATCAGTACCAGCGGGTTCACTGGCTCAAAATAGGCACTGTTTCAATGTGAAACTAGGAAAATAACCCAGAGCACGGACATTGAGTAGTATGTTATGGTACTGGCTATTTGTTAGTGTAGTGTTCACCAATTACTGCCCTCTTGGTGCTTTGTGTAGACATCAGAATGAGGTTGTGAGTCATGTAGTGGAGATTTTCCACTGCAGGATTGTTTTTCCTGAACCACATTTCTGTGGGTAGTTTGGACTCTGTGGGTTATCCTCACAGAGGTGTTATGTAAAGGGGTGCGGATCTTTTAGATTAACCAGTGCAAATGTTAAATGTGTATAGTGGGTTATCTCAGTATGGTAGTTTGCAGTGATGGCTTGGTTCCTGAGACCCTTAGCCTATCTTATATCTGCTATGGCAGTGTTCCCGTGTAGTGGTAATAGTTCTGCTACCCTTCAAATGACCTAGGTGGCAGCGTGTCAGAATCTTTGTAGTGCAATGTTGTGGATCTTCTTCTGGGTGTAGTGTAACTGATCTAGGTTTAATTGGAAACATGCCAGATTCTTTTTTTCTCAGTATCCAGGTAATTGAAGAAGGTCTGTCCCTCTATTGCACTGTTTCTCTTTCTCCTGGGTGCAACATGTCTGTGTTGCTGCATTTGTTGTTTGTAAGCCTAATGCCGCTCACTATTAACACACCCTCTAGCAGAGTGTCAACTGTTCCCTCGCCTCCTCATCCTTTTGTTCTCACTCTCTTGCTAGAGTTGTCTTTCTGATTCTCTTCGTTAACTAGAGTCATCTTTGAGTTTCTCAATCACCAAGGTTAGAGTGGTAGCACTGATTACACGTGTAAATCCGGATCCTTAGTAGAAAATTCAGAATACAAAGGGAATTCTGGGATGCAGAATTACCAATTTCTACATTATGGATAGTTTTGAGTACAAAACTACTGTATAAGAATTCCTGATGAACTCATAATGAGCAAGCAAAAAAGTGATGATGGAATGCTTGAATCAATCTCCGCCACTGGTATTTGCCCTGGACGTCATCCAAATCAATTTATTCTACTCTGCCTTTGACCTGCTCCAACAGCCCAGCTGAACTTCCAAGCCAGGTCCTCACTGAACCAAAACACAAGCAACCCAAGACTGGTTTCGACATACTTGGACCACTTAAGCACTGGACGCATGTCTGGTCATGCCCGTCACACTTAGAGTGTTGCACTGAAGTAAACGAAAAAGTTATGGATGAAATGTTTGAATTATTCTCAGTCATGGACCACATCCCAAGTGTTGATCAGCCCGATTCATGAAACAAAATTGCGCTCGCAAAGGGCCAGATTCTGAGAATCTGGCCCTTTGCGAGTGCGATTTTTGCATTTGGGATTCATCATCCCAAATGCAAAAATCGCTATTTGCGAAATCGCATATTTGCGAGGAATTGGATTTAAGGAATCTCTAATAGAGATTCCTTAAATGCAATTCATCAGCCTATTTGAAATTGCGAATTCGCAATATTTGGTCGCAATTTACCACGAAATCTGGCTTCGTGGTAAATTGCGAAAAACGAGTAAAAAGCACTTTAGTGCATTTTTTTCTTTTGCATGTTACACACATGGACATGTGTGTGCGCAACACCTGTTTGAATTTGCATTTAAGGGGTGCTGCAGGGTGTCCTTTGGACACCCCTGGCACCCTTTAAATCGCTATCTCCCCATTCATTCCTATAGGCCTTTTGGCCCATAGGAATGAATGGGGAGTTTTTTGGCCCATAGGAATGAATGGGGAGTTATTCCTTATTTGCTATTAGCAATTTGCTAATCGCAAATAAGGAATGTGTAGGAATCGCATTTAATTTTGCGATTCCTACATGAATCCCATTTTGCGAGTCTGTAATAGCGATTCCTTATGAATCGCAAAACGGGTCTTTGATGAATCTACCTGGATGTGTCCCTCCTATTTAGTCAACCAGGATATTTAAATTTTTTTTATAAATAATTTTTATTGATTTAATAAGAGTACCTAGGTTACAAACAGCATAAGGAAGAAAAATATCACTGTAAAAAAAAATACTCAACTAAAAAGTTATAGGATACAAGTTGGTGAACATATCCTTCTCTTTTCGGTGTTTGAAATAAAATGATTTATGGCGAAACTTAATGAATTTATTGTACCAGATAGAGCAGGCAAGAAGAGCTTGATAAAAATTAGAGCCGTCTGTCAACTGTGAATGTATCAGGTGTTGGGAATATTTTAAGATAGGATGTTTGGAAATAAAAGTGCAATTGGACATAAAACAAATGTCATAAAAAGAGAATTCATGTAATAGAGAATGTTCAAAATTGATCCAACTAGGTATCAGTGCATCTTGATATTGTCTATTTAATGCAAATATTTGTCTAATTAAAAAAGCAGTATGATATAATTTAAAATTATGGAATTGCACCCCCCTCCTCCCTCATTTTTTGGTTTAATTAATTTAGATAAAGCAATACGGGCAGGTTTGTTATTCCAGAGAAATTTAGTATGGAGAGAATTAATTTGGTTAAAATAGTAAATAGGGATTTTAAAAGGTAACATAGACGTCAAGAATAGAATGAGCGGTACAATCATCATTTTGATAGTATCCAGTCTACCCCACAAGGATACATGGAGAGGAGATGAAAAAGAAAGTGAGTTTTTAATTTTAAGTTTTAATGCACTAAAGTTGTGGGCAAGAGTTTAAGGAATTGTAGGATAGAACCAGACACCTAGGTATTGAATTTGAGATGGACACAACTTAAAGTTGGTGTCAGAGAACATGCATTGGTAATATAAGGAGTTTAAAGGTAAAAGATAGACCAGAATATTGTCTGCGTAAGCAGATAGTTTAGTTTCATGGGAGTTGTGTTGGAAACCAGTTATCAGGGGGTTACGGCGAACGCGTTCAAGAAAGGGTTCGAGAAATAGAAGAAATAAAAGAGGAGAGAGGGGACAACATTGTGTGGTGCCTCTGTGCAAATTAAAGTAGGAGCTTGTTGTTCTGAGTACAGTAGCTTGATAAACTAAATGAATTTGGGGCCAAAACCAAACCAATACAGAGTTCTGAACATGAATCGCCAATTTATATGATCAAATGTTTTTTCAGCATCAAGGGATTATTCAGCCAAAGGATCAGGATATCCTCTCCCAAATGCAAGAATATTGGAGAACATCCTAGCATTATCTGAGGTGAGCCTACCTTTGATGAAGCCAGACTGATCAGGTTTAATAACTAGGGGTATAACATCATCTAGTCAAGAGGCAAGGATTTTTGTGAAAAATTTGCAATCATGGTTAATTAATGAGATTGGGCAGTCATTGTGGCACAGGGGGTGATTTTACCAGGTTTGGGAATAATTAGAATGAGAGCATCTAGGGAGGAGCCTTCAGGTTTAGATTTCGATAGAAAAGTGGTGAAAAGCTCAAGTAAATGTGGTGCAAAAATAGATGAAAAAGAAGAAATAAGTTCAATAGAAAAACCATCAGGACCAGGAGCCTTAGCTCTCTTCAGAGATTTAATGGCATCCAAAAGGAGAGCCATAGAATGCCGTATGGAGAGAGGAGAGGGGAGACCAAAGAATAACTGGATGTCATGTTCAGAAGGATATATGTATTCTATATATAATGAGTTATAGCAGTACTGGAAAGCATGAACAATGTCTGAGTCAGAGTGTAGTAAATTGTTAGGAAGGACATTTCGAATAGGTCCAATGGTTTTCCTTCCCGATTTGACTTTTAGATAATTGGCCAACATTTTACCCACTTTGTTCTGATCCCCATGATATTTGGATTTTATTTTAAGTAGGATGTTACAAGCATCAGTTGTAGCCCATTTGTTTAAATTGGATTTAGCCTTGATAAGGTCCCGGAGGTGGACAGGAGATTTAGAAGCATAATAACTGTGTTCAAGAGTCATAATATTTTTAAGGGTGGAATGGTATTGGCAATTTAATAACTTTTTCTTTCTGGCAGTGTGGCAATTAAACATGGGCGGAAAATCCGTTCCGCTCGCGGATTTCGTGGATTTTCCGTAAATCCGCAATCCGCGAACTCCCGCGAATTTACCGAAAATCCGCGAATCCGCGAGCGGCGGATTCTGGGGGCAAAAGTTTAAGCCTTCAAGCTTGAAGTTGTAACTATTTTAGGATGGCGCCGGCAAGCTGCCAGCGCCATCCTAAAATAGTTACTAAGTTAGCTTCAACAGGAAGCACTAATAGATAAAATAAAGCAGGTGCTTCCTGATGAAGCTAATTTAGTAACTATTTTAGGATGGCGCTGGCAGCTTGCCGGCGCCATCCTAAAATAGTTACAGGATGATGGATGGACAGCTCGCTCAGGGGACCCCTGCGCACATCGGTGTGCATAATAACACACACATGGCCGCTGGAACTAGTTGAAGCTCAAATTCAGTGACTCATTCATCAGCCCAAAAACAATTGTGAGCATCGTCGAGGCTGGGCAGGTGTGCCTTCTTCCCAAATCTACCGTCGAAAATCAGCTGTGATGCTGGATAGAGGCCTTTGTATCCTTGACTTTCACGAGCGCAATCCTCGTGCTGTTCCTGTGACCAGGAGCTTCTTTCTCTTGATCTGCTGCTCTGATCGGTCTCTGACCTTTTATACACACAAGAGGCATGTGAACTCGCATGGAAGTCCCGCCCATTTGGCCCCGCTCACACACTCGCGCTGTGCACCGTCTTTTCGCCATTTACCCACTATGATAGACAGCTCACTCAAGGGACCCCTGCGCCCTTCGGGGCGATTGCATAGTAACACACACATGGTCGTTGGAACTAGTTGAAGCTCAAATTCAGTGACTCATTCATCAGCCCAAAAACAATCGTGAGCATCGTCGAGGCTGGGCAGGTGTGCCTTCTTCCTAAATCTACCGTCAAAAATCAGCTGTGATGCTGGATAGAGGCCTTTGTATCCTTGACTTTCACGAGCGCAATCCTCGTGCTGTTCCTGTGACCAGGAGCTTCTTTCTCTTCATCTGCTGCTCTGATCGGTCTCTGACCATTTATACACACAAGAGGCACTTGAACTCGCACAGAATACCCCCTCTTTAAAAAGCCCGCAAAATCGGCAAATCCGCAAATTCGCGGATTTTGCGGATCCGCAAATACGCAAATACGCAAATTCGCGGATCGTGGATCCGCGAAATCCGCCCATGCTTAGTGGCAATAGTAAAGGCTCTAAAAGAGGCTTTAAAGGCATCCCAGTTATAGAGGTATCACTTGGTTTGTTAAACTGAAACAATTATCTTATAAAGGAGGTAACTTCTAAAATATAAGTTTGATTGGAGAGTAAGGAGTTGTGGAATCTCCATCTAGCATGTTTGGGGGTAGCGAGGGACAACCCAAAAGAGGTTGAAACAGGGGTCTGGTCAGAAATAAAAATTGAGCCAATCTCTGAAGATTGGAGAGAAGGAAGTAAAGGTTTTGAGACCAAAACGTAATCAATACAAGACATGGTGTGATGAAAATTTGAAAAGAATGTAAACTCATGTTTGTCAGGGTTACTAGCTTTCCATGGACGAGAGGCAATAGCAGATTGAAATGCTTTATGTGATTTATCTGGTTTAAATTTACAAACTGATTTTCTGCCAGAAAGGGGCATAGCCAATTGTTGAAATCCCCAGTAACAATAATATTGGGGTTACTAATGGAAGAACATTTTAGTTTATTAATATGCCAAAATTCCAAATTAGACTTAACCGCCCATAAATGTTGAAGAATGTGACCTGTTTATTATAGACTCTGGTATTCAGTATTACCCATCGTTGACTTGTGTCACATTCAGTTGATGAAATTAGAATTTTTAGAGATTCATGACATTTGATGGCAACACCGCCATTATGGTTGACAGCAGGAGAGAAAATATTGTGACCCACCTATTGATGTTGGAGCTTGAGTGATTCAATATCATTACAGTAGGTTTCTTGCAGAAAACAAATCTGACATTTAAGTTTCGATAAATGAGAAAGTACCTTTTGACGCTTCGCAGGATGACCCAGACCACGGACGTTCCATGACACAAAATTAAACATGATGATGTTTAAAAACAGGGGTACAGGCAAAATTATGACGAACTGCAAAGACAATAATAGAAGCAAAAAGACAACGTTCATCAAAAATCGGGTAAAATGAAGGATTTGCTAAAAACATAAAGAAGTGAAACAAATAGACACTCTTTTAATTGTAGGAAAAGGAAAATAGAAAAGGAAGAAGAGAGGAACAAGCATTGGAAATGCAATAGGTCTCGCACCATTAGAGTTAGTGCTTTTAGAATTGTTTATGGGTTTTTTTGGTAAATGTTTAGCATTTTTGTTTCCTGTAGCCAATGCTAAAGAATTACAAATAATTTTTAGTCACATGAGGGTCATAAAACAATAGTTCCCTTCATCTTTAACTATACGTCCGGAGATGCTTAGAGAATACATAGCTACAGCGTTCTTTGACTTTTCTGTTATATAGAGATCTCGCGAGAACAACGATGCAGACTCTGCATGTTCTTTCACTTCGAAAAGTGATATAACGGAGTCCAGCTGGCATACGCTCCTGGTGATTGGCCAATAGGACTCCTATGCAAAATGAACACTTCACTACAAAGATGCAAATGAGCGCCAACACCCACGGCGCCCCGCCCACTGTGAAAAGTGTCACGTTTACATTGTGCATCCTGCTCAGCAGTGAGTCGAACAAAGGGTTACAGTCTATGGTAGCACCATGTCCTCCAGGTAAGCCGCTTATTATTTAGCAGTCTTCAAAAGTTGTATGGATAGTTGTATGAGAGATTTCGTTTTATCGAGCTTGAACATTGTTGCCCGCACAGTTAATGCGTGCACCCGCGGCTACTGGGTAAACAGATGCTACGCTGAGGGGCACGCGCTTTGTGAGCGCTGTCGTGCGTGGGTAGATTCAGTGCAGCAGGCGAGGTTTCCCCTGATTAAACCTTATGGGGTGGTCGGGGGGTTCTTGCAGGGCGGAGTATTAGGTCAGCCCTCTTCTCTCGCTCCTAACTTCTAGTAGAGGTGCCCCGGCGTAAATTAGCAGCTCCCCTCGCCAAGCGTAACATGGGCATAATTTTCATCTATGCCCAATATGCAATGATGCCAAAAGAAGTCTCAGTAATTATCAGCGCAATGACGAAAAAAACGAAACGGAGGGAAGAGAGGGGAGGGGGGAGGAGAAATGCGACACGGCGGGAAGGGGAGGGGGCGGAGCGGGTTAAATTAAACAAAGAAGACGGACGGAGGAGAGGGGAGGGGGGATGAGAAATGCGAACGAGACGGAGGGAAGAGAGGGGAGGGGGGAGGAGAAATGCGACACGGCGGGAAGGGGAGGGGGCGGAGCGGGTTAAATTAAACAAAGAAGACGGACGGAGGAGAGGGGAGGGGGGATGAGAAATGCGACACGGCGGGAAGGGGAGGGGGCGGAGCGGGTAAAACAAGACGGACGTGCACGCGCTTTTAAGCTCAATGCGCATGCGCATTGAGCTTAAAAGTCACGGGCACTGCAAGGAATCGCCACGATTCCTTGCAGTGGATAAAGAGTGGATAAGCCCCCATAGTCTCGCTTGCTCGATGCGCATGCGCATCGACAGGCGAGACCTAAAAAGGAGGGTATAGAAATAGAGGAAATGAGGGAAGAATAAAGAAGACAGAGAAAAAAGGGACAGATCAAAGACATAAAGCCAGATCTGAAAGAAAAAGAGGAAGAAACGTGGACCGGGCAGGTCAGCATCCAGAAACAAGAACAACAACAGAGAGAAAAAAGATAGGGATAAAAATACAGAGATTCGGGCCGTACAATCAGTATTTGAAAAGTAAAAATTAAAGATTACAGCCAGAAACGAGAAGCCTTAAAGTATTATCAGTTTAGCAGTTTAAGGGCATTGAGCATTTGTGTCCATAGGTATCTTGGTGATGGTTTGCAAAAACAGTTTTTTTTTTAGTCAGATCTTCGAACTCGTGAGAAACACCTTCATTTTTTATTTTTTTTTTAAATATATTTTTATTGCAGGAATCAGTAAATTTTTACAAAGCGACCAGCATCATAAGTTCAATCAAAATTAGTAGAAAACATCCCTCCGTCCCCTAGCAGGATGAACCAGTACACAGCCATTCAGCCCACAACCCGAGGGTCGGGCGGCGATACACAATGGGGACTCAACAGGAAGTCGGAGCTGGTCCGGATGATCCACTATCCGTCATCTGCTTTTCTAAACCATCCTACAAAAAACCAAAAGAAACCCCCCCCCTCAAAACACTATGAACCAAACCAAACCCCCCCCCAACCCCGCCATCAGTGCACGGTAACAGCCGTAATAGGATCTGTGAGAGGACCCATGAGGAAAGCAACAGACATGTAGAGTGCAATCGTCTATCGGGACTCGGGGCGAGCTGCATCTTCACTTTCGGAATCGCTGGGAGCGCAATAATCCCTGAGGGCCTGCACTAATGTCTCCCATTCTAGCGCCGCCTCCTGCGCCTTCTCGTTGTTTTGTCTCCTAGCTAACTGGTACCGCAGCGTGCTTTCCCCCGCCGCCCATTTCAAGAGTTCGCTGTGCCATCGGGTCCCCGTTGGACCAACCCGTGCCTTCCAATTCCTGGTCACCTCCCGTTTAGCAAGGAGAAGCCCCAGATCAATGAATTTACTAGTGATTTTATTTTTGGGGGTATGTGGGAACCAGTGCAGGAGCTCCACTGCCGCATCAACCGATAAGGATCTCCCCGTTACCTCCTCCAGGGTATCCCCCACTTCCAGCCACTAGGAGGACAGCCCCGGGCAGGACCACAACATATGAAGAAGGTCTGCATCAGGCTCCTGGCACCTGGGGCAGTCCGCGGAGTCTGTGGCAAAATATTGTCGGATCTTCGCCGGGGTCAAGTATGCCCTATGGAGTACGTAGTAGGGGACCAATTGAAATCGGGTGTGGCGCGTGCCCTTCCAGGCCCGTCTCATGAGTTGGGACCAGGTCGTCTCCGGGATCTCCTTCCCCATGTCTTCCTCCCAACGGGTTCTTAAAGTAGTAAGGGGGGCCAACCCCTCATTGAGCAGTCTGCCGTACAGGCAAGTGACCGCCTTAATAGTTCCCGCGGACATCATAACGTACTGGCACACCGGAGAAGTAGGAGGTTCCTCCTGCCCGTGCTTCCAGTGCGCCTGAATCGCTCGGACCAGGGCCGAGTGCAGAAGAAAATCACCGCGAGGAACCTCGAAGCGATCGATGAGCTCCTGAAAGGGCAAAAGCGCCCCGTCCTCGTAAAGGTCACCCACCAACTGTAGGCCCGCGTCCTCCCAATCCGCTAATCGTGACCAATCACCGCCATGAGGCAGGGCCGTCAGCATGCCCAGAGGTATTTCAGGTGCATACGGTATCCGCAACTGGCCCCGGGCGTGGGCTCGGTTCCAACACAAGCGAATGGTCTTCTCTTCAAGTGTCAAGTCCTGCAAGGCCAAACGCTGTCGCAGCGCTATGAAGGAGAGAACATGCCTAGCCATCCCTGTGCCCCTCCTGTCCTCTGGGCCTCGGAATTCCCTGGCGACCTCCTGGGGGAAAGTCTGCAGCTGCGCTGCCAAATAATACTTTTCAAAGTCCGGCACCGCCAGCCCACCCTCAGCTTTCGGCCTCGTCAGGGTCTTGAGGACCACTCTTTGGCGGCCCGAACCCCAGAGGAATCCGACCACCATTGACCGTAACAGTCGAAATGTGGCTGGTGGGATCCAAATCGGCAGCGCCCGGAAATAATATAGCAACCTGGGAAGCGCCACCATTTTAAGCAAAGCGATCCGTCTAGCTACCGAGAGCGGTAGAGTAGCCCAGAAGTCCATGCTACCACGCAGCGCGCGAGTGCTGCGAGCTATGTTTCCATCCAGGAGGTCTGACGGTTCATGGTAGACGTATACCCCCAGATACTTGAAGCAGTCAGGTTCCCACCTAATCTCTCTACTGATATCAGGGCTAGGTGTACCCTTACGAACCGGGAAAAGACAGGTCTTAGCCCAGTTCACTTGAAGGCCCGAGACCTCCCCAAACGCCGTGAGCGCCGTCGCAGCTCCATTCAGGGCAGCAACTGGGTCCTCCAGGAAGAGCAACAGGTCATCAGCGTACAGCGAAACATAATGTGGGCCCCAAGGCGTCCATAAGCCATTATAATGGACTCCCGACCGGAGTAGCAGCGCCACAGGTTCCACCGCTAACGCGAAGAGAAGCGGGGATAATGAACAACCCTGTCTCGTGCCTCTCTCCACCGGATATTGCGAGGAGATCAGCGGGCCTGCCCGTACCCTGGCCGACGCCGAGGTATACAGCACCGTGGTCCATCTGACGAAACCCTCACCGAGGCCGGATCGTAGTAATACTGTGCGCAGGTAGTCCCATTCCAGGCTGTCAAAAGCCTTCTCCAAATCAACCGAGAGGACTACCGGGCACGGGGCGTCCACGAGCGGTTCACCCAGCAAGCGGAACAGCCTACGGATGTTCATGGTCGTGTTTCGCTTGGGGATGAATCCAGCCTGGTCCTCATGCACCAGAGAGCTCATGTGACCCAGCAATCTCGATGCCAAGATGCTGCTCAGTATTTTATAGTCGACCGTCAACATTGATAAAGGACGGTAGGACGCCGGATCGGACGATTCCCTTCCCGGCTTGAGGAGGGGAACCACTAAGGCCTCACACATCGAGCCGGGGAGCCGACCAAGCCGCTTCGCCTCTCTGTAAACGATCAGCAACCTCGGTGCCAGGAGATCAGCATAAGCGGCATAAAATTCAACCGGAAGGCCGTCCAGACCCGGGGTCTTATTCCTTGCCATCTTTTTAATGGCGCTGCGAATCTCTCCCAGTTCAATGTCGGAACCCAGGGCTTTCGCTACGTCAGGTTCCACCATTGGGAGCTCTAGGGGTCGCAGGTAGTCATCAAGCCGGTCGGGGTCTCTGGCAGAGCGACTGCGGTACAAACATTCATAGTAGTGCAGGTAACAGCTCAGAATCTCAGGCTGAGTGTGCACTTCGGTCCCATCCGCCGTACGCATGGACGTCGTCAGAGAGGTCTGGCGCGTAGGATTAGCTAGCCACGCCAGCAATGCGCTCGATCTATCCCCCTCTGCGAGGGACCTAACAGTGTAGGCCTTATAGTCGAAACAGCGCAACCGTTCGACCTCCGCCGCTACCGCCTCCTTCGCCGCTGCCGTGCGTTCCTGGAGTTCCGGGCGCCCGGGGCGACGGAGTTCCAACTCACGGAGCTTCCGATCCGCCAATTCTAAGTCATCAAGGATGATTCGCCTCATGCCCACCTTCTTGGAAATGCAGAAGCCCCTGACCACCACCTTAAAGGCTTCCCACTCTAGCGCCCTTGAACCCGCAGTGCCCCCGTTGGATGAGAAGTATTCCGAGATCTTGTCTTCTAGGTCCGCTTTGAATACAATGTCCTCTAAGAGTTCGGGACGCAACTTCCAGGTGGGCACCGCTGGCACCCCCGGAAACCAGCGAAGGTCCAGCAGGAGAGGATTATGATCTGAGATGGTCCTGGTCAGATATTCAGACCGGACCGCCCCTGAAACCAAGTCTGTCGAGCCCAGAAAAACGTCCAGACGGACGTGTAACTCGTGCAAGCCTGAGAAGTAGGAATAGTCCCTAGTGTCGGGGTGCTGCGCCCTCCAGATATCCGTCAGACCCCAGTGCGTCTGCCAGTCCCTCCTACCTTTAGCCACACGGCGAACCGGAGAGTCAGGGAGGGGGGGATGTGAGCGGTCATTCTCCACATCTACCACTGAATTGAAATCCCCGCCGAGCAGGAGGGGCCCGGAAAAGAAGTGGGCTAACGAGCCCGATAACCTGGAAAGGAAGGCAAGCTGGTCCACATTGGGTGCATAAACACAGCAAACGTTTAGGTCCCTCCCCCCTAGAGTGCCCGAAATGGCCACATATCGACCCCCCGGATCCACCACTGACTTCGTGACCTGAAAAGGAACCCCAGCTCTGATCCAGATTAGCGCCCCCCTGGCATACGCGGAGTACGAAGTGTAAAAGACCTGCCCCCTCCACCTACGCTGTAGCGCCGCCCCTTCCGCCTTGTTAAGATGGGTTTCCTGCAGCAGCGCCATTTGCACCCCTCTACGCACTAAGTAAGCGTGGACTTTGTGACGTCTAGACATAGTGTGAAGCCCCCGCACATTCCAAGTAATGCATTTCACATTAGCAACATCAGCCATTGTCCCATATTGTTCGTGCAAAGTCTCTCCATCCGGGCCCCAACAAAGAAAGAGCAACAATCAACCCAGCACTGATGGGGGCCATTTTCCCCAACCAAAACACAACAACCCCGGTTCGACCCAAACCCTTGCCCACCCTCCCCAGAACAGGACCCAAATAGTTCCATCTAGACCCCATCCAAACCATACCCCCAGCAAACCCTCTGTCCCCGACTAATCCTGCAGTCGCCACCACAGGAAGGCCTTAAGGGCCAGGTGCGGGCTGGGCGTCGGCAACGGGCCCTCGATGCTCGGGCAACCGGGACTAAAGTGAGCCCAAAACAAGAAGAGGAAACCCTCAAGGCACAGGCAGGGCACCCCACCTCCACTTCCCCGGGAATTATGAGCAATCGCCTACCCCCGCCACCCCCGCTGCGGGCCCCCACCCAAATGGACGCGGCTCACCCCGTCAACCCTGTCCATCCAGAAGGTCCTCAACCGAGTTCGGAGTGATCACCGGGGTGTGGACACTGTCGGTCACCGATTCCTCTGAGTCCGTTGGCACCCCCTCGTCACCAAGGTCCGCTTCCTCTTCTATGGTACCATCCCGTGAGCCAGATAGCGCAGACAACACCTCCAACACTCCCTTCCGCTCCGTCGACGTCTCCGCAGTCGAGGGTCCACCTGACCGGCCACGGCGACTCCTTTTGGACCGCCGTCGCTGTCCAGGCTCCACTGCTAGTTGGGATGAGGAGCCAAAGCCATCCTTTCCGGCTCTATAGAGTTCTAGCCAGTTACAGACATCCTCCGGGGAATCAAAAAAACTGAGTCTTGTCATCGACAATTATGCGGAGCCTTGCAGGAAACAGGAGCGAGTATTGATGCCCTCGCTCCGGAGCTCGCGCTTGACCGCCAGGAATGAGAACCGCCTGCGCTGGGTCTCATAGGTGTAGTCCGGGAAGATATTCACCTGGCTGTTCGCCACCTTGAAGGGGCCATTATGTCTGGCGGCATTAAGGATGAGATCTCTGTCCCGAAAGTGCAATAACCGTGCCACCACCGGTCGCGGGGCTCGGCCCTGTTGCGGCGGCCTCGCTGGGACTCTGTGTGCTCGCTCCAGGGTGTAGAAGGAGGATAGACCCTCCGGAGCCACCGTGTCCCGTAGCCAGGCTTCCAAGTAGGCCACCATGTCGCCATCTTCGATCTTCTCCGGCAGGCCCACCACTCGAATGTTATTTCGCCTGTTGCGACCTTCCGCGTCTTCCGCTCGCCGCTCCAGGGCATCAATCCGGGATAGGGCATCCTTCATCGTCGCGGCTAGGGTTTTCTGTGCTGGCTCCAAGGTTTTTACCGAGCCCTCCACTTCCTTGACCCTATCCGAGAGCTTGCCGTGGTCCGCTCTGAGGAGGCCCAGACTCGTCGCCACCTGGGCAATGTCCTGCTGGAGGGCCGAGCGTGTGGTCGCGATCGCCTCCAGGACCCGGTCAAATTGTTGCTGCATTGGCGCTCCACCAGAACTCTCCGGGTCCCCACGTTCTTCTTTGTCCGGGGCCTCCGAGTCTGAGGCGGCTGGGGTGGTCCCCTTGGCTCCCCTCGGTTTTCCCATGGCGCAGGAGTCACACGGGGGAGAGCCAGTCAGAGGCGCCACCAAGTGCGGGTGTCGGCTATGTCTCTCTCGGCTAGTGGCCTTCGGGCCGAAGGCGGGCGATCTCCGTCTCCAGGGCCTGTTGGACGTCCACAGCTTCGGGCCGCGCCACCACCGCGTCGCCGGAGGGCACTGAGGTGGAGGCGGGGACAATCGGCGCCAGGTCGGGCAGGCCCGTTTGGCCGATGAGGATCTGGAACGAGGGTCTCCAACACCACCGGAGACTTTGTGGCGCCAAGGCGCCGTACTGCCCATGGAAGTCAGTCACTCGGGGGATGCAGCCAGGCGCGGCTCAGGGGATTGGCACCGCAGCCAGGGCCGCCAGGCGTCCGTGAGTCGAGGTCCACTATAGTGTGGGCATCCGATCATCCAGGAGCAATCACCGTATTCCAAGTCCGATCAGAACGACACCCAGACCATCACATCACAGGGAGATGAAAAAGTGGAGGGTGCGCCGTAGATAACGACGCTCCTCCAGACTAAAGGTCCCGACCAAGGGGACAAAGAGGTCCGGGCGCCATGTTGGGCCGCACTCCGCGGGACCACAAACTTCGACTTTCCGTCGGATCAACTCATGTTCGAGTTGCACCAGGTGACTCAGCAGGACCCAATCAGCCTGATCGACGGTTTGCGGGGACTAGGGTGCCCCACGGCCTCCGATCTGCAGGATAATTACGGGCTCAGTCCCGGAGCCGAGCTCTCAGGCGACCATCGCCATCGGCGTCCAAGCCACGCCCCCCGTGAGAAACACCTTCATAAGTAATTTTGTAGAGACAAGGGTGTAGTATGCCATAACGGATGTTCATAGATCTCAGTTGAGGACAAAGTGCTAGGAATTCTTTATGTCTACTATTGGTTGCATTGGAAAGATCTTGTAAGATAGAGATGCTAAGACTAGTCCAAACAAGATGAAATTTTTCTCTGGCAACTTTTAACTCACACATCCGGTCAGTGAATTCTAAGAAGAGCATTATAATACCATGTGGTCTGGTAGATTGAGGCTGAGGGCGACCAAGACGATGGATATTAAGAGGAGTAGAAGACTGAAGGTTGAGAAGGTCAGGCAAAAAATTCTTTAGGAAGGAGATAAGATCAGGACCTTCAACATTTTCAAGTAAACCATAAAGCTCAAGATTGTTCCTTCTGTTGTGATTTTCAAAGTCTTCAGTGTGTGGCTTAAGCTTTTGACTTTCTTGTTCCAGCAAGGGTATTTTAGTAGCCATGTCCTGAAGGTGGCCCACATGTTGATCCATTTAGATCATTTGCCTTCCATGTTGATCCATCGGTCTTCAATCTGTTGCAGTTTTTCATTGGTGGTATTCATGAACGGTTTTAGTGCACATAGTTCATCTAAAATTATGTCCAGGACTGGGTTAAGAGATGACTAGATCAAAGATTGAGGATTATTTTTGGCTGTGTAAGGTTTGGTGCCAGATGAAATGCTTTTGCGAGGTTAAGGAAGTCACTAGTCATCTTGATCATGTGTACCTGTCGGTGAGGCAGTTTTTTAATAGTCGAGAGCCCGCCCATATAATAGGTTGTTGATGAGAGAAAGTTTGATGTAGTAGTGCGATGATTCACACACGTTGACAATGAGAATTGCGATTAATTATATGTGACAGGCACGCAACTACATAGCAGGCGATGAAGCAGAAATTTATAGAGGGTTCCACTGGCTAGCAAACATGCAACGAGACAGGGTGTGAAAGGACTTCTGGGATACCACCACACAACTTGTGTGATCTCATTCAAATCCCTTCAGGCTCAGACTCATGAAGGAATAAGTGAAGCCAAACCAACAATGCCATTATCACACTTAAGCACTGGGGTAAACTGAAAACGATGTTTCATTTGCAGGGTCCTTGAGAAAGAAAGACATGAAGGAGGTCAAGCAGAGAAACCCAATAGTTCAAAGTTGGTCCACAGTATAATTGTGCCAAAGGTACACACATTAAGATGAAGAGTGAAAGGAAGCTCACCCACTCGTTGTATGCCGCTTTAGAGACCAGAAGAAAAATAATATGACCGGTTTGCTAACAGAATGGCGGCCGCATTTGTTTGTGGAAAATCGTCGTCGCAGCAGAATTAGATGAAGGAAGGTTTTGCAAACTCTCCCATTAGCTCACAAGTGTTCCACAACACAATGAGGCATGAGAAGAGCTTAGGGAGCATTGAGGATGGTCTCAGTGAGGCCAAAAATCACTTCGTAAACTCTGTGAAGAGATGGAGCTCAGCAGTCTGCCACCATCTTGTCCCGGTGCATGAGCCATGCCCCCAGGATATTTCATTTTTAATCATCTGATTTCAGTACCTTCACTGTGGGTGAGTTTCACTACCTGAGTCTCACTCATGGTAATTTTACAGAAATTGGACTAAATGTGTTTCCCACCAGTTTCTGCCTTTTAAAGATGAGGCCGCTGCAGTGCAGCTAGGTTATGTGACCTGGTTGCACATGAACACACGTGCACTTGTGTATTTCCCACATGAGCAGGCTACGATTGTGTGACTGCAGTCATGCACAGTCCAGTAACTGTGCATAAGTGGCCTGGTGCAGAAGGGTAGTCCTTATAACATTAGTGGCCCATCATAGATAAGTCACTAGTACTGGAGAATCTTTAGTGCTTTAACTGGATTAAAAATATAGATTAGATCTGTATTAAATTGCAGTATCACTTTACTTACGCCTACATAGTCCAACAAGGTGTCAATCTGAGGTAAAACATGCAAGCCAAGTTTAAATATGCATCTCTCAGTAACACACATTTCAATTGTATAGAACTTCAGGAATTCTCTTATTTCTGTGCTTTATCTCATAATCAGAGACCATGCCTTTTTCTCACCTGTTGGGCCAAGGTGATTACTCTACTCCCCAGCAGAGGGAACAAAGCCCACCCTACAAAAGGGAGCAAGTATCACTGATTTACCGAGTTTCTGGGAGAGAAAGGGCTGTGGAGAAAATCTGCAAATAATAATCAGCTGCCACCCTGCACCTGGTCTGGGGCAGCCCAGGCACACTGAACAAAGGAGAAAGCACAGACATATGAAGTCAACACAGGAGAGGCTTGCCTTTGGAGTTTTGGTGGGAAGCGATCTGGCAGTGATGTCCGGAAAGGGTGTCGCCGAGGTCCTCAGAGGAGCTCTTCAGAGGGAAAACTTGACGTGCTGTATTGGATTGTCCCAGAAGGCTGTGCATGACGGTTGGGACAGGCGTGAAGGGATGATGTGGCATCCTAGGATTTGCTGCCGGGGCCTGGCATTTTGAACTTTCCACCCTACTTAGAAACGAATCCACAAGGGAGATTCAGAGAAGACCGCTGACCTTGGGACAACAACAGCGGAGGAATGGGCAGCTAGAAAAAAAGCCATGTGATGCTCTGCAAATATAGACTAAGGACTTTGTCTCCAGCTGGCCCCAAGGACTAGAAGGGTCTCAACCAGGGCTAGTGGCACTGGCCCCGTTATGCCCCCTGAGGACCAGCTGGTGGAAGATTCGAACTCCACTGACACCTCAAGTGCTCTGCAAGACAGTTAGGAGACTGTGGCGCTGGGAGTCCAGGCGGAGGGCTGCTCTGCTGGTTGGTTGTGGAGGGACTGTGCAAGATGCCCCCACCTGCGGGAAAGGACCACCAGGAGATGAGAAAGGCTGGCATAGGGAGACAATAAGACAAGTTCCCAGCATAATGTGCTAGTAGGCAAGCCTGAAAAGGCTCCTGGTGGCTAAAACTCAACACTAGGAGCAACACGAGCCAAATATCAGGACAATGGGCCAGAGGATTGGACTTCCAAATATATGACCTTTGACCATAGAAAATCAAGAAACAGAGCTCATGGGGATCCAGCACTATTTCTTTAAAATCCCCTGGTTAGGCCAGGACTCGGGGGTCACAGCAGAAGTAATCAATTACTTTGTCTGGGGAGCGGACATGTGTGGGGTCACATCCCACTACTCCAGACTGCCTCCGGGACCTCATCTCTCCAGGGGTTGGTGCAGCAGTGATTGGGCCTGTGACTCCATCCACCAACGTGAGAGAAAAAAAAGGGAAAGTACTGCCACACCCCCACAAATCCATATGCCACTCCCAGTGCCTGTGTTAATGGAGAGGAGGCCATGCACCACAGGATTCTCACCCCACCCATATGGAGCAGGCAGGCAGAATGAAGGTGCGAAGTCCTGTGCCAGCAATCATCAGTGCCTTCTTGGTGGGGAACCAGCCGGGACAGTCGCAAGTGGGCTTCATGCTCTGCCCACAATAGATGGCATAGTCTGAGGGTGCCCAGGGTGCGACCAGGACACCCACATTAAATAGAAACAAAGAAAAATCTATGTGGTGTGAGGCCACACCAGGGAAAACAATTCCGAAGATCAAAACAAATCTTTCATTAAATATATACTGCTCCCAGGAGGAGCACTTTATAGTGCCCCGCAAGAGCTTGAGTTTTAGAAGATTTCTTTCTTGTGAGGATCAGGGGCAAAACCAATAATATATAAGTGCTGAGGGAGCTGCAGGGAGTGCAGAAGTGATTTAAGAAGACACCCGAAGTTTCAGAGGACATATCAATTATGACTCCCCACAGGTTAAATTGTTTTTAAAAGCGCTCCCAGAGCTGAAGCTATTGTTATTAGGCTTTGTAGTGCAAGGGTCTCTCATGGTTGGTCTTGCAACTGCATTGTGTGGTCCAAAGAGGTTAAAGAAAAACTTTAACACATGTGCTTTGAAAATGCTTTATTGAAAATGATTTTTAATGAACATTGCAATGCATACATATTCATAATGATTGTCCTTGAGCATTGTTCCCTTTTTTATAATGGTGATATGTTGTAGAAGTATATCTGGCTATTGTTAGTAATGTGACATTGTGACAAAATCCATAGGCCTGTTTTTTGTATTGATGTGGTAACTCCCAGGCAAAGCCAATAGGCCTGACATATAAATAATGACACACCCTTACATTGTGATGTTGCATCTGGTGTAGGTGTAGGTGAGGTTCAGTGCCCTCTAGGGTTAAATGTGATAAGGGTGTCACCAAAGGTACTCTCATCTACCAGATTTATACATTTGTAATTTAATGTGTAGCATTTAGTAGTGTGTGTGTAATATGTCTACTTCTTATTTTTAAAAGGAAAAGCACTGACTAGACAGTAATTTATCAAGTGTAAATGTTGCATGAAAATAAATGGAGATTACTAGCCCACACCACCTCATCTGAACACGCCTTGGACTGCTTTTTGTAGCTACTCTGAGAGAGAGTCAAAGCTACAGTGGGATACTAAATTCTCAGTAAGGATACGATTGAGGACTTATTACGTGTGAAGGACTCACATGTATCACAACTAAAAACCTAGGGGCAGATGTACGACTTCTGGCGCATCTCTGCTAATCAGCAGAGATGCGCCAGAAGAGTTGCGACGAATCTGCCCACCCGTGCGCCACCACTGATGCACCGCATTTACAATGCGCCGCACCGTGGCGCTCGGATGGGCAGATGCATGTCGCATCCCCGGCGGAAATGCGGCGCATTGCTGGAGTTGCGTTGCAAGCACAATGCAGCTCCAGCAAGGCTCGGGGGTGCCCTATCTCTAACATGCTGCGTCAATCCTTATGCCTGCTTCAAGCAGGCGCATGGTTTTGACGCAGCATGGCCCTAAAAGTGACTCCGTGAATTCTTGTAGATTTCACTGAGCCACTTTTAGGAGGCGTTCCTGCGCATGAACGCCTTCTTGTGGCGTATGGCTTCACAACGTGGCGCATCTCCCAGATGCGTCACTTGGTAAGCACCCCGCACCTTGGCGCTGGATTTGCACCGCCGTTGCGTCACAAAACTGACGCAAAGGTGGCGAAAAAGAGGCGCAAGGGGCTTGTAAATCTGCCCCCCAATTTCTTACACCAATCCATCATTTTTTGCCCACCATGCCGCCTCAGATTAGACCCAGCCACATGGAAATTACTCTTTGTTCCGAACAAGTAGGAACAGTTCAGGCAGAACTTCCAAGCTAGCTCCTCCTTGAACTAGAACACAAGCAACCCAAAACCAGTGTTAGCCTATTAGTGGCTCTGCAGTTGAGGGCAGCTTAGTTACAGTGGCACCGCAAGCACAGGATGCACGCCTGGGCATACCCGTTGCAATTAGGGCATTGCACTAGAGTAAACAAAAACGTAATGGATGGAATACTTGAACTAATCTTAGCCACTCAAGGTTGTTTCCAGATCCATCATTTTTCTGTCTGCCTTGCCATCTCAAATTAGACCAACCTATATGCAATTTGTCCGTCTTCCTGCACTAGTAGGAGTAGTCAAGCCTAAATGGCTAAGCCAGGTCCTTTTGGAGCTCAAACATAAGCAACCCAAAACTTGTGAAAGCATATTTGGGTTTCTTTTGTCAGGAGCTGCTTGGATCCAGTGGCACAGTGAGCATGACACCCATGTCTGGGCATTCCTGTCACACTTAGGGCATTCACTGCGTACACTAAAAAGTGATATTTTGAATGCTTTAAATGATCTCAGCCACTTGTATTTAGTCTAAGGCGCAACCCAATCAACCATTTTTTGCCCACTATGCCACCTCTGATTAGACCAAGCAATACGTAAATCAGCCTTGGTCTTGCTCCAAAAGGGAGAGTCCAGTTTGAAGGCCCCTCCAAATCCACTCTGAACCAGAAGACAAGCAACCCAAGTTCCACTTGGGACAATTTGACCCTCCTCAGTGGGATGCAGCTTGGTTCCAGTGGCACAGTTACCTCAGGACCCACGTTTCGACAGACCTGTTCCACTTAAGATTTTACATTGAAGTAAACAAAAATATGATGGATGGAATGCTTGATTTACTTTCAGCCATTGTTAAGTACTTGGGCTGAATTCCAATCCACTGTTTTCTTGCTCAGCATGCCATCTCAGATTAGACTTAGCTATATGCAAATCACCGTTGGTCCCGCTCCATTATGAACAGTCCTGTCCTCTCTGAACCAATTACAAGCAACCCAGGACCAGTTTTAGGCTATTTGGGCTTCTTCAGTTGGGTGCAGCTGGTTCTAGTGGCACAGTGAGCATGGGACCAATGTCTGGCCATACTCATTACACCTAGGGTGTTATGCTGAAGTTACACACAAAAAAGTATTGATGGAAATGCTTGAATTGATTTCAACCACAGTTATATACTCTGAGCCACATCCTAATCCATTACTGTTTTTTACAGTTTTTAACGTCAGTTAGACCAAACAAATGCAAATTAGCCTTGATCTTGCCTCAAGTAGGAACAGTCTAGGCTAAATCAATAGCTGCGTACTCTCTAAACTGGGCACACTCAATGCAAGACCCACGCTACGCAGTGTGGGCTCCTCAGTTGGGTACAGCTTGGTACCCATGGCACATCTTAATATATCCGTTGTGCCTAAGGTTTTGCACTGACGTCAACAAAAAATGGTAGATGGAATGCTTGAATTAATCTCAGCCAATGGCAATTAATTGGGCATATAACACTCCATAGTTTTTTGCCCACCATGCCACTTCAAATTAGGTTCAGCCATATGCAAATTAGCCACGATCCTGCTCCAACATAAACAATCCAGCCCGATTGTTCAAGCCAGGTCCTCTTTGAACTGGAACACAAGCAATCTTAGACTTGCTTCATCCAATTTGGGCTTCCTCAGTTGTGTGTAGTTTAGTTCCAGTGGCACAGTGGGCACTGAATCTACGTCTGAAATGTATTATTTCAAAACTGAAATCAGGTACCAATTAATTTACAGACTGTAAACCATTGAAATTGAAATGGATTACGGTAATCATTATATTTTTTCTCGCCGCAGTTTCATAGAACCATGTTGCCTCCATAGTGTAATTCTAGCATTTACAAGAAATATGAAAAGTTTTCAAGGGAAAAGGTTTGCAGGTCGTAAACCTCTACATGCCAATAGTTTCTCAGGCATTATTGTATTATAGGCTGTGTTACCTTTAAGCTGCACATCTTGAGTTTACCCAGGGCCCCACTGAAAGCACGCATGCTGCCACCGAGAGATTTTACCAGCACCACTTTCTTTGTTTTAAAAAGACAAGCATCTTTTACGCTGACTGCACAGTTTTCTTATTAACCTGGCCTAACGGCTAGAGGGTCGGCCTCGAAGCTGGGGCATCAGGTTTGAGTTGCTGCAGAGATGCTCAACATCCTGTGATTCTGGGCAAATCACTAAGGGCCAGATGTAGGTAGCTGCGGGGAATGAGATTTTGATATCAAACTATGATTATGATCAATTTAATAATTTATCTCATTCATCTGTTTGGACCGCTCGTATCTGTCATTGAGGAAAGGACCACCCCCGCATAGGTTAGACAAACCCCATTAACTGACGCCACTCTGAAGAACCACTTACAACTGATAAAGTTTAAAAGTTTTATATAAAGTAATTTTGAATGCAATACAATCCACTCGGGATAAAATCTCAAAGTATACAAAGTACAAAATCAGTTCCAATATCAGCCGCTTAAGCTTCGGTGTGAAGTGGTTCCTTCTGCGTCATCTGCAGTAAGATAAAATGATCAAGTTAAAACTGTCCCTACACTATGCTACGTGACATCCCTACTTCGCAAGTTTCTTCCCTAAAAAGGTGTCAGCAGTTTGACTCCCAAAGAAGTCCAAACTCTCTTAGCCTCTAAAGGAAATCTTAAGTTTCAGAAGCAGTACCCTATCTGCCTACCCATCCGCTCTCTCTAAGGGTCCTCGGCCTACTGCTCCCTTGCGCTCTGATCTCTCAGCGCATCTAATCAAGGCATCTACCCTTCGCCCTTCTCTCCCTGAGCTCCCTGCTGGGCTATTCGCTCGCCTTCGCTCTCTTATCCCCGGGGTGCTGTCCCTAAAATACACAATCACAGTGTGGGTGGAACGCCCCTTGACGCCCACCACGGACTTTCCCCGATGATGTCAACTTCCTGCTTCTTCCATTGGTCCACTCCTTGCGTCGTTCGTTAAGTTGACCCTTCTCCTTGGATGTCATCTTCATCATCTCATCGTCGACTTTTATTGACTCTTTCAGATCGAATGTCATATGAATTTAGACAAGGCTTTAACTTATCTGTACAACTTTTTAACCTTCCAAATCCTGTGGATGGTCTTCTCAAAACATAGTTCACATACAAAAGTGTCTCTCCTCACGTACGAGCAATAAGCTCCGTCCGGCATTGTCACCTTAAATCTAACAAATGCTAGACTTCTCGGCTCTCACGTCCACATCAAGCTATTTACGACTTTTACAAGCCCTCTAAATTACATACATTTGACTATGCTCCTGCGAACTCTTGGTCAGTTAGGTTACAAACACAAATGACCTAAACTCTTCCAGCATTCCTACAGGAACCCTCTACACAGTATAACCTTTGGCATACATTTATATATTCGTACTTTAGCAAATAGTCTTAGTTATACTTGAATACATTTTACATCGAATATATAATACACAGAATACGAATGCGTAGAGTATAACTTATGCACTCTCCTTGGTTACATCGTCATGTAAGTTCTCTATACATTTATCCACGTTACATCCTAAGCATTTCTATATTTACCCATTATGTATACGGGCCTTCTAAATCTAATGCATTTTAACACGTAAATACATTTACATTTCTATACCATGTTATCACATTAGTTGGCCTTTATGCTATAATCGCCAACTTTACATTACAATATGCATTTCATTCCTACGTTTATAACATATACGTCTAGATATGACTACGATATACTTTACATTCAAATTGCGCTCTCTCAGTTCCCCCCTTTGATGACTTTTAGGAGTCATCACTAAAAGCAATTTGAATACATCTCTTATACAGAACTAGTTACATCAGTTCCTCTTTTTATCGATTCAAGTGTTCTCAGACTTTTATACTGTTGATCTTGTAGAACAGCTAGTCTCCTTTCTTGGTCTCTCATCGATCTTTGTAACTGGTTCGACCTATACCATTTATACAATTTTACTAATCCTAATAATGTAATTATGCAAATTAATACTATTAATACAGGTTTCAAAATATACCAAACTATACTTTTGCCAAGATTTGCAAACCAACTTCCAACCTTTCCCACTCCATTTCCTACTTTTTCCCAAACATTTATTTTTGATAAATCTTCGATTTCTTGATGAATCTGTGTAATGTTCTGTATGACCTTCTCAAGTGGTTTTGAATTATCAGGAATATAAGTACAACATTCCTGAACTTTCAAAGCTTTACAAACTCCGCCTTCTTTTGCTAATATCACATCTAAAGCAAGTCTGTTCTGTAAAACCATAGCTCTAATCGACTGCATCTCACCTTCTACTAACATTAATGATCTTGCAGTACTGGCAGACAATCTATCCACGACTGTCGCTAACCTTCTAATCTTAACATCGTTAAGAATCAAACCTAACAATGGAAACATCGCTCCAAATACATCACCTACTACTTCCGCATCTCCTACTTCCCTTTTCGTTCTCTTCGAAGCCTTTCCTTCTATTATCGCTAAATCCTTTGCATGATATATTTTGGGGAAGACAATTGCCAAGTAACACGAACCATACCAATTGTCAGGCAGTTTTACATAGGCATTTCTCCCACATACAAAATACACATTCGGAATAGCTTGCATCCCTTTCATAAAATCTTTCGTGTAGTACTCCAGTCTAAAAGAGTGCTCGCAACTGACTTCACCTACAAATTCGCTCTCATAATATGTCTTGCTTCGAGTTAAACATAACTTTCCCCTCTGCGTTCTATCCAATGCTATTGGACCATTGCTACCTTTCTTTTTATGTGCCTTCTCTTCTTCTGTCCAATCTGTTTTCCATTGTCCTGACAATTTTAGAATCTTCTGCCGTCTGCATCGGTCATCTACTTGTGCTATAAACCTTTTCTCTACCTCTGATACTTTGCAAGTCAGATTATTTCTGCGTGCATATGACGTATCTAATGTATCCCAAGGAAGAAAGAATTTAGCCAGTCTATCCTCCTTTTTGTAATAGTCCCACTTATTCATTTGCTTATAATTCGGAACTTCAGGCAGTACCGAATCATAGTTTGAAAAGTAGTACTCAAATCCTTCTCTACCATAAAATATACTGAGCAGTAAACTACATGTTATCCCATAAGTCAATGGGAGATGGTGATATCTAATGCCTTCGTCTACAGAAGCCGGCAATTGCATACAAACGTAGCAATCTTTGGCCTCCATGGCATCGATATACTCATATAATAATTTGGCATATGCATTTGACCTAAAGTTTCCCTGTGACTCGTCTACGTGTAATCTACGAGTTTCATCTGCAAGTAACGCCTTTTCACGTATAACAGTGTTCTCCTCCTTCTTTCCCACAAGAGCAGGTTTCAAAGTCGTTACAGTTTTTACATTCGCTATTTCCTTATCATTCTTATGTCCTGTCATGTAAGATATCGTTACTACTATGATTATGAGGAATATCACTATTGCTATAAGTGTACCTACTATACATCTAGCTTTTCGGTTTGGGTTGCCGTTCTCCATGTCATCAAACAGCGTACCTCGTTCTCTAGCGAGAATTCTCTTTCCAGTCTTTGGTTGCTTGTTTGCTTTCTCAGTTTTTTTAAATTGCTCTTTATCAACAAAGTCTCTTTTTCACAAAAATGTCATTTCTCTTTTTAGCAGCAGACAACCCTAGCCCTTCTCCGTCCTCTAAGTGTAATCCCTAATTTTATTCTTCTTTCCACTCGGTGCTAGGTTATCTTCTTCTTTATAACATACGTACAAAAGTCTTTAGGCATCAACAATTATTTTCGGACCTGCAGCTTTCACAACAATTATCAATAATTCAAAGCGAATAACTTTTTCTTCTTCTTCTGTCATTTGCTGACCAACTGTTGGAAATTGTAATCTTTTTAGCACTAGATCTTGAATTTTACTCAAACGTGGGGGTATGGGAAGTGTGAAAGTCAGTAACCCCTCAGTCTCGAGTCCAGGCGCCAACATCCATATCTCCACTGCCACAAATGGATCGAGATCGATTACTTTCACGCTCTTCACTCTCCCAGATTTCTGTCCCCAATACATCTGCTAGATAAGTCCACTCTGGGGTGGCGTACCTTCTGCAGGGCACACGTACCCTTCTCGATCTTCGTGGACTCTCCGTTCCTGAGTCTGTCGTCTCTTCCTCCTGATCCGATTCTTCAGCGATCGGAGCAAGAGTTCTTTCTTTCTTTCCTTCCGAACTTGGCCTTTTCCTTCTCTCCGGCCAACTGGCTTCCTTACTCTTTGTCTTTCCGCTCCTTGTTCTAGGACCTGTCTCTTGGTCACTCTCAGTTTGCTCGATATCTGTGTCGGACTCCCAATTACTTTCTTCTTCTGAGGCGACTTCGGTCCCACTAGTGTCCTGACCTTCGTCTTCCTGTTCCAACACAGTTTCAGCTTCTTTGATCACCTCCACAGCTTGGCTTTCCCCCTCTATGGCTTCTCCGCTTCCCGTCGGATTTTCATCCGAGAGAGGAGCTGTTTCTTCTGGAGGTGTTGGCACTCTTCGGGTGTGTGAGGCATGTATCCAGTTTGGCAGACCTCCACACTTCACTGCGGTATTCGTTACAAGTATGACTTGAAATGGTCCTCGCCAACGCACGTCTAAGCAGTTCTTCCTGACATGCTTCTTCACCAGGACCCAGTCTCCTGGACTCAGGTCGTGGCACAAGTCTTGTACTGATGGAACCTCTGCAGCCTGGACCTGGAGGGACACAGAATTAACGGCATCAGATGTCCCTTGCAGTAGTCCAAGATCAAATCGTCTGTGATGTTCACTAGCGCTGCAGTCGGAACCGATGGCAATCTCATAGCTCTCCCCATTAGCACTTCATGTGGAGAGAGGCCTGTTCTTCTATCAGGTGTGCTACGTATGCTCATAAGAACTACTGGAAGTGCGTCTGGCCAACTCAGGGATGTCGATGAACAAACTTTAGCCAGTCTGGACTTGATAGTACTGTTAATTTGCTCTACAATCCCTGAAGCTTCTGGTCGATAGCTGCAGTGTAACTTCTGATCGATATTCAAAGCTGAACACAGCATCTTCACCACTTCGCTATTAAAATGAGTTCCTCTGTCCGATTCCAAAGAGGATGGCACCCCAAACCTCGGTATCAATTCTCTAAGTAACAATTTTGCTACTGTAAGTGTATCGCACCTACGTGTAGGGTAAGCCTCAACCCATCTAGAAAATATGCAGACAATCACTAAAACGTATCTGAGTCTGTTGCATGGAGGCATTTCTATAAAGTCAATCTGCATCCTATTGAAAGGCCCCCCAGACCTCCCTATGTGACTCAATGTAACTGGTGTTCTCTTTCCCACATTTAGTTGCTGACAGATCGCACATCGTTGACATACTGCTTCTGCCGCTACTCTAAACTTAGGATTAAACCACGTCTGTCTGAATACTCTCACCATAGCATCTCTTCCTATGTGTGCTGATCCATGCAATTTCCTTGCCATTGGACTAACAAGTTCATTTGGTAATACTGCCCTTCCGTCGGCAGAAACCCAAAAATTCATTTCACTTTTCCCGCAACCTGCTGTTTCCCAGCTCCTTTTCTCATCATCTGGTGCATTTTCCTGTACTGCTCTCAATTCATCCCACGTATCTACAGTATCTAGTAACATGGTCAATTCAGTTCTTTCCTGGATTCCCCCCACTTTTACATCAGTGTGAGAATATCCCTGCTCTGCGCAGTAACGCGCTACTTCATCTGCGTATCTGTTTCCTAGCGATACAAAGTCAACATTTTTAGTATGCGCAACACATTTGACCACAGCTATGGCCAAAGGTTTTTGCAAAGCCTCTAACAGGAGTCTCACGAATTCTCCATTCCTAATAGGAGAACCCGAGGAGGTCATGTAACCTCTCTGAGACCATAACTGCCCATAATCGTGAACTACGCCGAAACCATACTGGCTATCGGTGTATATGGTGACTCGAAGTTTGTCACCTGCTAAGCAAGCACGAGTCAAAGCAACAATTTCAGCTACCTGTGCGGAGTGTATTCCTTCCAGGCAAGCGGCTTCTATAACTCTGGTAATCGTGCATACTGCATAAGCTGCTCTCAGCTGACCGACATCGTTTCTTACACATGAACCATCAACGAAGAAAATTTCGTCTGGGTCTGTCAATGGCTCATCTACGATATCAGGTCTCGGTTTGGTACATAGTTCAGTCACATCGAGGCAGTCATGCTCTGTACAATTTTCATCTTCCACTTCATTCGGAAGTGGCATCAAAGTTGCAGGATTCAAGACGGAGCATCTTTTTAGGGTCACATTCTCGGCAGCCAGTATGACTTGCTCGTAGCGTGTGAGCCTGCTATTCGTTAGATGCTGAGTCTTAGTCCTGGTCATTAACAGTTCTACAGAATGTGGTACATACACCTCTAACTGATGACCCATAACTACGCTTTCAGATCGTTCAATGCTGACACCCGTTGCAGCTACGGATTTGAGACATCCGGGCAACGCTGCGGCCACTGGATCTAATGTAGCCGAAAAATACGCTACTGGTCTACGCGCATCTCCGTGGACCTGAGCTAATACCGCTAAAGCGCATCCCTCTCTCTCGCAGCAGTAAAGCAAAAAAGGTTTAGTGTAATCTGGCATTCCCAAAGCCGGGGCGCGACATAAGTCCTCCCTCAGCTGCAAAAACGCCATCAAACACTCTTTGTCCCATGGTACCGGATCACTTACTCCTTTGTGCGTCAGTTGTAATAACGGTTTAGCCTTCAGTGAGAAGTTTGCTATCCACTGTCGACAATAACCGACCATGCCTAGAAACATCCTGACTTCTCTTTGTGTCGTAGGCGCGTTCATTTTCATAATCGCCTCTATTCTGTCTGGAGACACCTTTCGCTTTCCCTTTTCAATCCTATGGCCCAAGTATTGCACTTCAGTCTTACAATATTGCAATTTACTTGGAGACACCTTGTGTCCGTTCTCGGCCAAGTGATTTAACAAGGTGATGGTGTCTTCTCTGCAAGCTTCCTCAGTTTCTGACGCAACCAGGAGGTCGTCTATGTACTGGACCAGAACTGAATTCTTGGTCAGTACTAGACTCTCAAGATTTCGTTTCAATAACTGGTTAAAGATCGATGGGCTCTCTGTATACCCCTGAGGGATACGACAACATGTTAAAACGCGATCTTCCAGCTTGAAAGCGAAAAGATACTGGCTCTCTTCATCTAAAGGTATCGAAAAGAAAGCCTGGCACAAATCTATCACGGTGAACCATTCAGCTTGGAACGGTATCTGAAATAATATCACTGATGGATTCGGTACCACTGGACAACATGAGACAACAATGTTATTAATCTTTCGAAGATCCTGCACTATCCTGTATTTTCCACTAGGTTTCTGCAAACCCATGATCGGGGAGTTACATGGATTACCCACGATCTCCTTCAGTATTCCCTGCTTAATCATGGATTCGATCACAGGCTTTATTCCTGCAATCGTCTCTGGCGTTAGCTTATACTGTGGTGTTCTTGGATACTCAGCATGGGGTCTTACCAAGATTTTTACCGGTTCCACTCCCTTGATCAATCCTATCTCTTCCCCAGTAAAATCCCATACCTCAGCTGAGACTTTCTCTCTCAAGTCTTGTGGAAGCTCTTCCACTGTTAAGGTAGGATAGAGTTCCACACATTCTTTTGAGTTTACGACTTTAAAATCCGCATCCTCATCATTGGTCTGCACTTCTACTCCTTCTGGTGTGCAATGTATCGTGCAATTCAGTTTGCACAGCAAATCTCTCCCTAGTAAGCACACAGGACTAGAATCGCAGATCACAAACTGATGTTCGTCACTGTAATTCCCTATCCTTACTGACACTGGTTCGGTCAAGGGATTCGTCATCCTTTTGTTCGCGACTCCTACCACCTGAACCATTTCTCCTGATATTGGCAAACCTGGGACTACCGATGATCTCAAAGTGGATCGAGTGGCCCCCGTGTCTACCAAAAAGGTTGTAGGACATCCCGCT
Source organism: Lissotriton vulgaris (assembly GCF_964263255.1). Taxonomy (NCBI): domain Eukaryota; kingdom Metazoa; phylum Chordata; class Amphibia; order Caudata; family Salamandridae; genus Lissotriton; species Lissotriton vulgaris. Next base: position 1,852,124 of record NW_028248532.1, read on the forward strand.
ATTTCAGCCTCTACGTATGGTCCTCTCTGATCTACTTCCAAGGCGGCTCCTAGAGTACAATCTTCCTCCCTATTCGCCCGCTGCCCTGTAAGAGGATCAACGTAGTAGCATTCCTCTCCTCCTACAAACAATGGCATCTGTCTGTAGGTTTTCCCTCCATTTGAGATGCGAGGTGGTTGAGGAAACGGGGCTCGAGGAGTCTGAGTCCCCCCTTTGACAAACCTGCCCTTCGGGACTGTGGCTCCCTTAACCACGCTGTTCTGAACCTCTTCCTCCTCCTGCTCTAATTCCCCTGACTCAACATTGTAAGGACACTCGCGTCGCCAGTGTCCCACCTCGTTACACTGATGGCATCTCGTCGTCCTTTTCAGTGTCGCGATATCCATTCTCGGTCTCGGTCTTTCTTCCTCATCTCTGCTCTGATTATTCTGTTTCTTTGCCTGCATTCCTGTTCCCTGCTGCCGCGGTTTATCTTTTCCGGCAGCTTGCATTTGCACTAGCATTAACTTTTCTTTAAGCTTCTTTGCCTTAGAATCTATCTCGTCACTGCAGTATCTTGCATACCTCAGAATTTCATCTAAAGGTTTGTTCTGCCAACAGATCAGATGCTGCTGGATCATTAGGCATATTTCTGGTCTCAATCCGAGGACAAACTTTGAAACAAATTGTCCAATGTCCTTAGGATCCATCACATCTAACCCGCTGTACTGCTTGAATGCTTTCAGCAATCGCTCGTAAAACTCATGAACTGTCTCTTTCGGCTCCTGAGTAGTTCGATCTATCTTTACCCAGTCTATGTCTTGCACCGGCACTTTCTCTTTTAGCCATGTTATTACCCTCTCGTACTTTTCCATGACTCTAACTGATGGACCATTTGTCCGAATATTTCTCGGTGGCTCGCAAGTAGGCCATTCGACACTAAGCTTGCACGCCGTCCACAAGTCTCCGGGTACTACGATATCGAACAGTGTGTTCAAATCGATCCACAGTACCTTCGAGATCTTCACGAATCTTTCTACCTGCTTATACCACTCGACGGGATTATCTCTAAGCTTTGGGAAGGAATTTGTAAATGCCGCCAAATCCCCCCTACTCCAGGGCACATGAACGTAGCTTCCATTCGCGATTTCTCGCAAAGGGAAGGCTTCCATTCGCATCAAGTCTGCGTCCTGGGACTCCTCAAGCACACTCCGTCTAACGGAGCCCTTTCTGGACCATCTTTCCTCCCATCTATCCAGATCTCTCCATATTCTGATACTTACGATCAATTCCCTTATGTGTACTTTCAGCGCGATCGTTCTGCGATCATCCAAATCCTGATCCGTGCAAGTTAGCCTATGGTTACTCTGTAAAGCCTTAGTTCGTGACAGGTCTACCATGTACCTGTTTGCCAAATTAGATAAGTTCTCATGAGCTGACCTTGCCCTCCGAGTAATATCCTTGGATAAGAACAGTATCTCATCTGGTGTATACGAGGCTAATCTCTCTAATGACACTGTACCATCAATCAATTCATCCAGATCTGCCTTCAAACTCATTACGTCAAGCCGTTTTGCTTTTATTTCAGCTTTCAGCATTTCAGTTCTATGTTCTTCTCTCATATCCCTCTCACCTCCACTATGCGCCCTACGCCTGAGCACAGGTGAGTTATGAGGAGTCTTCCTTCCATCTCTTCGTTCCCACCCCTCTAGATCCCAAGCCTTTCCATCTCCACGTGGGGTATGGTGGAATAATGCTCCGTCCCCCAACCCTACGTTCCGATTTTTAGGCTCGGTTTCTCCAGATGTGAGATAGGATCCACCGTTCTGCTCTAACCCACTACAACTTGCTTGTTGTCTGGTGTCGCTTAATAAACAATAGGATCCGTCACGACCCTCCATGTTCCCGTGATCTCTTTCGCGATCACCGGATGGATGGCGAGACGTTTCGCGACTTCCTATGTTCTCCTGACTCTGTCCACTATCGCCGGATGCATGTCGAGACGCTTCGCGACTCTCCATGTTTCCGTGACTCCAATGTCTCACGTCTTCACCTGGGGCATGGTGTGTGCACCTAAAGGTATTCTGGTACTCCTGTGTCCTACGTTCCCCTTCACTGAAGGTGACGCGAGGCACTTCGCCACACCCTGCACTCCTGTCTTCGCACATTAGCCTTTTGCCGCTATTGGTAGGACAAGTATCTCTTCTGCTCTCTTGGCTTCCTCTCTCCCACTCGGGGCTGCACAATGAGAGAGAATCCTGTTGTCCTGCTCTCTCCATTCGGATCCCGTTTCTAAACTTCTATTCCGAGCTTCTTCAGCAGCGTCCCATTCTCTCAGGTATTCCCTTAATTCCTTATGGGTTTTCGGTTTAGGACCGCTCAAATCCATTGGCCCTCTTTGATCTCCCTGTTCTATCCTGGGACCCGTTGCAGAATCTAATGGGGTACTCCTTCTCATCGGTGCTAGTATTTGCCTCTGGGGATTCATTGTGGCATTTCTATTCTCCACTTCTGCTCTTTCACTGTCCCATCGTGCCCGTTCATCCTGCTGGACCCCTTCTGGGTTATAGATTGACACAATAGGGCCTATGGTAACTGGAACCTGCAAAGCGTCTGGCATTTGGTACGACCTTGCGCATTGCGTCTCTGGAACCTTCTGGACCACAAATCTTCCCACTACTCTCTGTTCAGAACTAGTTTGGGGTATTTCCTCAGTCTTGTTAGCGTCCCACTCTGTTACCGGGATCGACTTATATTCCCCCCACCTAGCTCCGTCTGTTTGCGGTAATATGGGACTCGCAAGTTCACCGCTGTATGGAGGTGGTCTGTCTGTTAATAGCCTCTCTATCAGATCCTCCTCCGACTCGCTTTCCTCATCTTCCTGTTCTATAGGTTTCCTTTCTCCCGTGGCCTCTATCATGGTGAACAGTTTGTCCGCTTCTATCTTCTGCACCCTCCATTTCTTAGCTTCCTCGTCCCATTTAGCATCCTGCACTGCTTTTACCGATCTTCTCACTCTTTCTTGGCGCCTCTTTACGCCCCTTTCGTGTGCTGTTCTAAACCATACACCAAGAGCTTCAAATTGTGTTGGCCTCGGTAAAGGTCTCATTGAAAGCATCGTCGCCTTCAGTTGGTTCAACACTTCTAACTTAAACGTTCCGAATCTTGGAAACGCCAGTTCTTTTTGCCCTTCAGTTAGCCTATGCCACTCGGAAATCCACAGTATCGAATGTAAGCCTACATTTACCGCCATATGATATGCTGGTGTGCCTTCTGGTGGAGCTTCTTCTCCAGCATATAAATTTCTCCTTTTCCTTTTAAAGATCTTTCCTAAACCCTTGAAACACTTCATTTTGATCTTTGCTAATTCTTTTCCTTGTTTGCGTCTTGATAACAACCACCAATCCCTGTACGACTCTCGCTAATCAGCCTATCCCAGCACGGTTCTACACCAACCGACCAATCTCAGCGCGGCTCTACGCTGACGTCACTTCTCTCTTCTTCAGCAGCTTTTCTCGTTTCTCCTCACGATTTTATATGCGTTTTCATTCATACTTTGAAAAATGACTACTTCCGTCCAAGCGATCACTTTTCTCTGACTGTACGGCCACAGTCTAACTGTAATTGCTACCTCAACTGGCACAGCGTCTTTCCTCTTACGGTCGGACACTTGCCTCAACTGATAGGTTACTTACACACAGTAAACGTACGACCAGCGTCCGCTACTCATTCACTCACTCATACGCTCCCCCTATCATCGGTCTGTCGGGAAATCAATGGTACCTCATGACCCCCTTTCAATGGTAGACAAATTACTCTGGGTGTTCGATACACCCGAACCACTTAAGTCCTCTGGACATAAGATTTCATCCGGTTGCGCGCGCTCACAACCTTCCCTCAATCACACTACAGGCATTCAACTCCGCTTGACATTACAACACAGGAACAACATAAAACACCGCAATCTTACAACGCATGACCCTTATACTCACTCTCGACCGACTCTGCTGCTTTTCTCTCGACGCACCGTCAGCACCGTCTTCGGCTGCAATTCTTCTTCTGGTCGACGATGACTAGGGACCTTGGGGTAAACTAACCTGGCCTAGGTCGTCTTCCTCAAGAAGATAACCATCATTACTCTGCTACCAACTGTGGGGAATGAGATTTTGATATCAAACTATGATTATGATCAATTTAATAATTTATCTCATTCATCTGTTTGGACCGCTCGTATCTGTCATTGAGGAAAGGACCACCCCCGCATAGGTTAGACAAACCCCATTAACTGACGCCACTCTGAAGAACCACTTACAACTGATAAAGTTTAAAAGTTTTATATAAAGTAATTTTGAATGCAATACAATCCACTCGGGATAAAATCTCAAAGTATACAAAGTACAAAATCAGTTCCAATATCAGCCGCTTAAGCTTCGGTGTGAAGTGGTTCCTTCTGCGTCATCTGCAGTAAGATAAAATGATCAAGTTAAAACTGTCCCTACACTATGCTACGTGACATCCCTACTTCGCAAGTTTCTTCCCTAAAAAGGTGTCAGCAGTTTGACTCCCAAAGAAGTCCAAACTCTCTTAGCCTCTAAAGGAAATCTTAAGTTTCAGAAGCAGTACCCTATCTGCCTACCCATCCGCTCTCTCTAAGGGTCCTCGGCCTACTGCTCCCTTGCGCTCTGATCTCTCAGCGCATCTGCTCAAGGCATCTACCCTTCGCCCTTCTCTCCCTGAGCTCCCTGCTGGGCTATTCGCTCGCCTTCGCTCTCTTATCCCCGGGGTGCTGTCCCTAAAATACACAATCACAGTGTGGGTGGAACGCCCCTTGACGCCCACCACGGACTTTCCCCGATGATGTCAACTTCCTGCTTCTTCCATTGGTCCACTCCTTGCGTCGTTCGTTAAGTTGACCCTTCTCCTTGGATGTCATCTTCATCATCTCATCGTCGACTTTTATTGACTCTTTCAGATCGAATGTCATATGAATTTAGACAAGGCTTTAACTTATCTGTACAACTTTTTAACCTTCCAAATCCTGTGGATGGTCTTCTCAAAACATAGTTCACATACAAAAGTGTCTCTCCTCACGTACGAGCAATAAGCTCCGTCCGGCATTGTCACCTTAAATCTAACAAATGCTAGACTTCTCGGCTCTCACGTCCACATCAAGCTATTTACGACTTTTACAAGCCCTCTAAATTACATACATTTGACTATGCTCCTGCGAACTCTTGGTCAGTTAGGTTACAAACACAAATGACCTAAACTCTTCCAGCATTCCTACAGGAACCCTCTACACAGTATAACCTTTGGCATACATTTATATATTCGTACTTTAGCAAATAGTCTTAGTTATACTTGAATACATTTTACATTGAATATATAATACACAGAATACGAATGCGTAGAGTATAACTTATGCACTCTCCTTGGTTACATCGTCATGTAAGTTCTCTATACATTTATCCACGTTACATCCTAAGCATTTCTATATTTACCCATTATGTATACGGGCCTTCTAAATCTAATGCATTTTAACACGTAAATACATTTACATTTCTATACCATGTTATCACATTAGTTGGCCTTTATGCTATAATCGCCAACTTTACATTACAATATGCATTTCATTCCTACGTTTATAACATATACGTCTAGATATGACTACGATATACTTTACATTCAAATTGCGCTCTCTCATAGCCTAATACTGGTCGGTAACAGCCGAAATTACCGAATTTCGGCCGGTACCGACCAGTATTAGGCTTTTGAGATGTAGGTGGCCAATTTACAGATTCAGTAATTTACCGAATCAGTATTTTAAGGAATCAGTAAATTACCGATTCCTTCAAATACCGAATTGGTCAATTACTGAATCTGCAATGTAGGGAGCACTCAAATGAGTGAATTGCATAGTTAGGGATTCGGTATTTACCACCAACTAAAAGTTGGTGGTAAATATCGAAAACCTTTAGAAAAGCATTGTTGTGCATTTCCAAAAGCGCCATGAGGCAGACATGCATGCCCTTAGGGCATGTATGTGTGCCACATGTGCACACATACACGATTCAGGGGTGCAACAGGGTGTCAATGTGACATCCTGCCACCCTTGAATGTGTTCCCTCATTACCGAATCGGTACTTACAGATTCGGTAAATCCCATTCATTCCTATGGGCCTCCTGGCCTATAGGAATGAATGGGAATTACTGAATCGATAAATAACGATTCGATAAATACCGAATCGTACCGATTCGGTAATACTTACAGAATTTTTACCTACATAGCATTTACCGATTCTAAAATACCGAATCGGTAAAATTCGGTATTTTAGAATCAGTAAATTAGGATTACCTACATCTGGCCCTTAATCTCCCCCGGCCAGATGTATGACCCTTCCAATTTGGGAGTCGCAAATAGCGTCATTTTGCGACTTGCAAATTAGAATTTACAACAGTGTCTCAGACACTGTTTGCGATTCCTAATGGGGTTGCAATTTGCAACCCCATTGGGAATGGCTAGACCTCCCGGGATGGTGGCCTTCTGCGGTCAGCAGACAACCATGTCTGTGGCTGCTTTTTCAATAAAGCAGTTTTTTTTAATGTAGCCTGTTTTCCTTAAAAAAGAAAAATGAAACGTTAAGGTTTCATATTGGGACCACTTCTTGCTCTCAAAAAATATTTTCAATACCAGACACAAAGGAAAGGGGTCCCCAGGGGTTGCAGATGGGCTGATATCCCATTTGCAAACTCAAAAAATGGTTACACATCTTGCCCCCATGCCTAATAAAGTTAATGTGTTCATCTTTAAGGCAACTGGTGCTCATGTAAAGCACTCTTGTACCTTATAGGTTGCGCTATATAAAACTCCACATAAAAATTAAATAATAAGAAAGTCTGTTTTTCGGCAGTGTGATATATTTGCTTTTCAGAGCATGTGTGCCGATTGTGAGCCTCCTCTGTGAGAATAATTTTACAACATATACTTTGATCTGGCTCTAAAGTCACCGATCATACACTGGCCCATTAATTAACATCTTCAAATCATGCACTTGGGAGCCAGTTTTTAAAGTTTCAACACTGTCACCCTTATGCAGCACGAGTTGTCTAATTCAGAGGGATATTCTCAAGAACGTGTGATAATTATCGCCAAATTAGCTTAACGCAACTCTTCACATCGCAGGAAAATAAAGGCGTGTTAACGTGGTATTATCAACACGGCGGTACCATGCGATATGCTCCCGATAACGTGTCAAATGATCGCGTTAAAACCAACCCGAAGTCGCAAAAACACAAACGCAAAAATACAAAAATATGCGATAACCAGCGACAGTCCTGCAATTCCCACGTGTCATGCTGGAAAAGGCTACAGAAAAGCAGAGAAAAAAAAGAAACCGATTAGCACCATGGATGCACCCGGACCGAGTGCAGAGGCCAACACAAACCTCACAAGCCCCACAGACCACCAGCAAGGAACCCCGGGGTCTGGGAAGGCCAAGGAGAAGAGGAAGACAGAAAAAACGGATATTCCTCACAGAGGAGATAGAACACTAACAACAACTGTTCGTCACCTCCACTGTGTCATTGGCAACACAAACGGAAACATGCCAGTCCATCGTGAACAACATGAATGCAGTCTAACTGTCAATGAGGTCAATGGAGGAGGTCAAGAGGCGTTGGCATATTGTGAAAAGCCAAACCAAGCAGAAACCCGCTGCCAACAGAAAGGCAGCCACGGCGACTGGAGGTGGGAGTCCTGCGCCACAGTAGGAACTGGAGGAAATGTTGGCCACAGTCATCAGTGGGGAGACGGTGCAAGGAGTCAGGACTCCGGACACAGCCCTATATGACCTGACACAACATAAACAGGGTGAGTAACGACCAGGGACTGGGGGGGATGGAGAGAGATGGGCACAATGGCACACATGCATAATCATGTGTAGCACACGGCACACCCACAATGACCCTGGATCAAGTTCCTGATCTCTGTGGCACACTGAACCACACATACAAACACCAAGTAGTCCCCCGTCCACCATGTGCCCAAAGGGGTCCCACCCCGCACATCACCAATCTCAGAACTAACACATGCAAAACACAGCAAAGATGCGTATTTGTGAGCCACACTGACAATGCAAGTGACACTACATGACACTCAGCATGGCTGCAGTACAATCATCATGACATGATGCCTGCCACGCCACTGAGGTGGCTGAGTGTGGACCACATCCGGAAAGGAGCAAGCAGCAGGCACATTGCCTCAAAGGGATAAGGGGCAGCAAAACTACTGCTGCAGGGGCAAATCCCCCACAATGAAGCACACACACAGCAATAACAGCACATCACCATTGACGACAATGTGGTACAAAGTGCAACACATACACTGCAGAACAGAGGACACAACTGGGTCTGCTTGTGTGTTGAAACTGGCCAATCACACCTGACATAGCAGGAAACTGTGAGATGAAAAATGTACTTGTACAACCTCACATGGGTGATGTAGTCTAAACGCCCACTTGTCTGGCAACACATAGTCCGCTCCTCCCAAACAGTCACAATGTACATTGTCAAGCAGTCCGTATGTAGACATGAACAATGCGTCAACATACATGTCAAAGCAATGTCAAAATGCATCTCCCCTACACATTGAAGAGGGACAAACAACATCTCCAGCAGAGCAGACGAGACAACTCATCTGTGATGCTGAAGAGGACCTCCACACCTCCGACACCGACGCCGTACAACAGTTCATGGACATCTTCGGCAATCCACCTCCAGGAACAGGGCAGCCCAGTTGCATCAAGGAGACCCCACCCCCTGCACAGACCACACAGCTGGAAGCACCCACCACCGCGGCTGGTTCCCAGCACCCCACCGAAGCACACATCTCATTCCAAGGCCAGGTGTCAGACTGCCAGGAGGAGGGGCCAAACAGGTGCGAGTGGAGTTTGACCACATGGAACCTGAACTAGATCACATACGTGGGTGTCCAAGTCCCATCAGGGACCATTTTCACTCCCCAACGGAGACCCACACTGCGACAGAGACACATGCATTTGCACTTTTCCAGTACTGAATCACACCCAGAGCCCCGGGATAATCATTCACAACCCCACGCTGGACTTCAAACGCCGGGCCAGCCCACTCTGCTCACGCTTACAGGGGGAGCTTAACAAGACAGATTTCCGCTGTCTTCCCCACTGGCTGGAGTGACATGGTTGCATCCATTTGTAATAATTTCTTATACTAATGCCCTATGTGTGGTACTGCGTGTGCCGCAGTGTATCATGGGCTTTAAATCCAATATGCTCTATGGCGATAGGGCTCTACCGAGATAGTGTGGCGGGTTTGCTGTAGTAGTGTAAAGTCTGTCTTGTGTCAATGGATCAGCAATAGGCTAAGGAACCCATAGTGTGGCAAGAACCTGGTGCACTGTGGTAGACACCCACAACAGGGGTAAGTCGTGCTGTTGCATGTCACATATTGAATCTGTTTAAATAGGTCATTGGCCGCATGTGCTCTTTCTGAACCATTCCTTTTTCCTGACACCCTGTACAGGTCCCGGCCGGGATTCCTGTAAGTTTCTTTATTTTCACCTATATCACGGTGTCACCCCTGCACGCCCCGCAAGCTAGGCAAGCCCTTTACAGGTATTCTTTGCTCCAGTACAACATTTGCTCACTGTTATCGAGTCCTTCCGCTTTTGATGGCCCACATGCTTAAACACACTTATCACATCTAATAGGTGCCCCACATTGAACAGTCCTGAAGACACCTGAGATCCCAATCAGGTCGAAACGTCGTCAACAAAGATAAAGAGACAGACCTCTTACAACAGTTGTTTACACATTGCAATTGTTGTACTTAAATTGCTTATACTTATAATTTGGTCGCCTCTTTTCAACGTATATGTACCAAAGAAACCTTATGTCATCTAAAGATTATTATGTTTCATTATGTATTTTAGGTTCTTCTCTTTTTTTGTAAAAATTCACTAGGGAGACGCCATCACCTTTTTGATTACATATGTGTGTATAATGCTACTGAAATGAACTGTTGATTTATATTTTGCTTTTGATTGCAAATATATTCATGTTGTGTATACACAGCTTCCATTCTTGGCTTCTAATTTTAATCACCCTCATTGCCATTGTGCGTTTGTCTTTACCAGTATCTATTCGTATTTGCCGACAGGAGCCATTGTTGCTTGCTAAAACCGTTACCCAGGCTCCAAGTGAGTAGGGTTTCCTTGTTTTCTCTTCTAGGTGTATGGTGGGTGGGCATGTTTTTTGGTATGTTGTGTATGAGTTTGTAACATGTGCATTCCCAGAGTTGTGAGTTGCATGATTGTGGAGTTGGGGTGTGTGGTGTGTTCATTTGGTACTTACCAACGTGCAGAGCATTTCCTTAGGTGCCATCTGGGAAGCCCTGGTTGATGTTGGACTGTCGAAAGATGTAGGTATTATGCACACTGCCTGGGTAGTTGGCAACGACATTAGTGAAGAGACCCCGGTGGTTCACTATTGTTTGCACATTGATGGAATGCGGGTTCTTCCTGTTGCGGTAATTGTGTGCTGTGTCGGCAGGGGGCACAAGTAGGACATGTGTGCAGTCAATTGCCTCAACACTTTTGGGAAGCTAGCTATAGCATAGATGCCTTGCTAGATCTCCAGCTGTTCCTGCGCAGTGTGGGGGAAGTGAAGGTGCTGGGGTATCAAGCTGCTGATGGCATCCAAGTCAGTTGTGATTAAATGTGATAGGACTGGCTGTGAGACTCCTCTGACTCTGGCAGTTGTTGGTTGGAATGTACATGAGGCCAACAGATGCAGCCCAGCCAGCGGCTTTGTCTGTGGAGGGATGTTGGTTGTCCGCTGTGTGGGTACCGTAAGCCTGTGGGCTATAATGTTCACGATGTGGAGGATGGTTGTCCTTTTGAGCCTGTAGGGGGCAATGACATCCTCTTGTGTTGGGTCTTTAAGGCTGGTGCATTTTCTGGAGGTCTGCTGTCTTGGTCTGCGCTGCCTCTATGGTAGTCCGGGGTGAAGGGTGTGGGAGTGCGGGGGTGGCGGGCCTGGGTGTGGTGGAGGTGGGTGTTGTGGCCCTCTTGGGGCTCCGGGCTGCATGGTCAGTAGCTCCATGGCATCTGTTGTTCTTCAGGTGTGGCTCTGGGCTGGGCTCCATTTTCTGGGGCAAGTTGTCGTCTGACTTTACACTAGGTCAGAGCAGGTGTTAATTTCCTGCTGCTAACGTGCCTCATTGCCTGTTTTGGGATCTTATCACCGATCTGGCTGGTCGTTGACAATGTTGTGGAGTGGTGTTATTGCGTTTTTTTGCACTGGAACGCCTACTCTGCATCTCATTAGCGATTGTTGCTGGGGTCATCTGTGGCAATGTTTTTTACGGCTGCTATAGCAGGTAAACTGGTGATCTCAGCTGTTTGCACCAGCTTGTGAATTGGGGGGATACATTTACCGCCACTTTGGCTGCGATAAAGTGCCGATACCTCAGCGATAAATCCTTGAGAATATGCCCCTGAGAGTCATGGTATACTGAGGTCAGATTTTATTAAGCACAGCTCGAAATAAGGATAAGGAGAGCATGTATTTCAAGGACAGGTTGCTAGGAGGAGCTGCTGCTACTAAGAGTGGTTGTTACCTCCATTAAGTAGCTTGCAATTTCTAGCTGCCAACTAATCAAATTCTAGGTGGATATAGTTTGAAGAATTTAAATCACGCCACCATAATTTGCATAATTTCGGGAACTTCTTGTTACACTTATCCAAAACTCCTTAAATTACGCCATTAAGGCACATTATATAATTATGCATTGTTCGCATATGCATTGCTCCATGTTCTGTGGCTTTTACATGAACTCAGTTTGTTAAGGCATTGGTGACAAAAGAAAGACACAACATGATTAATCTAATGGATGCATAGAAAATGTGATGGGAGGAAATAGAAGATATTCCACTCCAGATGTCCAAAAACGTGGGCACTTTGAATTTGTTAGTTAAACTCACATTTTCATTGTTAAGTAGTTGTAAGTGACATTCTGCATTAGTGTCCTTGTACAGGTACGGTAGGGGAAAAACGACCCCACCTGCACAACTTCATGTATATCTTTCAACCAGACCATGACGAGAGCAACTTTTAACCTGCACGGGTTTTTCAGCCTATAGTGGCAAGCATGCTTTGACTTTTAGGGAAGTGAAATTGCAAGTCAGGTCACAGCCTGGGTGCTGTTGACTGAAATATGTTCATGGATGGGGCCAGCTCACAGCTAAGCTGATGGGAGGGTGTTCATCTAAGAACCAGAGATTGTGTGGCATCATCTACCACCAATATAAGGAGCCGGAGCAGAATCAGTGACTGAAAGATGTAAAGTTGTGGCTTTCTGTGGTCAATAGTAGGTCAAATGAGCCTAATCTATGCTAGATGGTTAGCAGAAGCATTTACAATCAATGCATGAAAACTTTTCTTACATGAATATCTTTAAAATGTGTCATTGAAACAACATTCTTTGGTCTCTGTACTTTCTTTAGGTCATGTGTGTAAATCCGTGGTGCAAAGACAACTCAAACCCTTGATCAATAGGGCCCAATATGTTACTGAGTAAATACATTGAAGGAAGGACAATGGGGAAACAGGAAATAAGTTTGATGTAGAAGTGATTAAAGGTAATATAATACTTTGTAAAAGCGTGTGTGACGTGAAACTGCATACCCAGGTTTTTGGAGCAGACCATACTTTACAAAGTATTATTGGAGTGGGTGGATATTCAACATATACAGAGAAAGTCTTTCCAGGCACACCATGAAAGCTGTGGAATGTTTACTTGGTGCTCATTTAGAACTTTTGAATTCCTTTTATTTGGAAATTGTGTTTGCATTTGACTCTTATTTTCACAAACGTTTGTTGAGGAGAACTTCTACCAACCTCCCTATAGGAAGTCGGGCTGCTCACTGTTACTTTGCTATTTGATAAGAGTAAAAAATGACATGGTGGGGCAAAACCCAACCATGTCAAAAATGCCTGAGAGTTTTTGCCACGGCAGGCCCACGGTCTACTCCTCTTGCTACCTCCTGGTATTTAAGACCAGATGATGTGCAGAGATACTCTGTGCCCCAGGAGAAGCACGGTGAAACCACAATGAGCACTGCCGCATTGCAGGTAAGTGAATGGGGTAAGATGTGCTGTACTGTACCTTTGTTTGTGAATGTGAACTCATGTGTGCTTGTGTGAGTGATTGCGTTTCTGCAAGTGTATGTGTACATATGTGCAACGAGAGAGATTGTATGTGTGTGTGCCTGGGGGCGGGGGGGGGGGGAGGGGGTGTTACAATTTGCATTGTATTCTGATTATATAAACATAAGTTGGTTTCGAGAGTTTTGACTTTTAGGTTTTCTTTTGTTCTGATGGGACCCAATAAACTCCAATATATGATGCAACTCTTTCGAACATGTCTTGTTTGTACATTTCGTTGAAATACGTGCAGCATTATAGTAAAATAGTTTTATTAAAAAAATACCAGACACCATACTTTGTATAAGTGGGCAACATGCCATAGCATCATTGCAGCAATAGTGGATATGCTGGTTAAGTGCACAAGAACGTTTGGCCATACCTGCCACACATCTGGTCACAATAAACTAGCTCCCTAGTGAAGCAAGAAGTATAACCAGCATTGCACATTAGACTCTTGACATGGTCTATATATATCATATCTGGCCTATAACCTGGCCATTTCAGATGCTGTCAGGTGCTGTTCTGTAATTCCACATCACCAGCAGCACCAGTCAAACATGGAGTTCCCCAAGGCTCAATCCTATCCCCTGCCTTGTTCAACCTCTACATGGAACCCCTTGCTGGCCATTTTTACCTTGATGACACCTAAATCTACATAAAATCTCATCACCTAAAGACATCCAAAACCTAAATAACGCGTTCTCCCTGATACAAACCTGGCTGACCAACAACCAAGTAAAGCTCAATCCTAACAAAACTGAGCTTCTCCTCATCCAACTAAACACTGGCCTGTTTCCTATCCATAACTGACCAGACAAACTAAGGGTATTAAACTGCAAACTATCCACCTCCAATTCAGTCACATCTCTTCTCATCTAGACAAGAACCTGAACATGAAAGGCCACATCAATGCCTCAGCAAAAGCGCCTCCTGCGAGCTAAAACACCTTAAACATTTAAACCATTCATCACCCTTGATATCCTGAAGACCAAAACACAGTCCCTAGTACGCTCCAAACTGGACTATGACAATGCAACAATCACCCCCTTTTGTACGGCTTTTGGCCGCCATAAGTGTGGCAGGGTATGCTCAGACGTGAGTCCCTTGCTCACTTTGCCACTGGATTCAAGCAAGCCGGGCTGAAGATGGCTGGACTGCCAGAAACCGGTCCTTGGAAAGCTTGTTTCAGGTCCAGGGAAGACATGGCTTGGCAGTTCGGGCTGGACTGTTCCCATGAGGCACAGGGTCAGACTGATTTGCAAATAGCCATGTCTGAACTGGGGTGGCAGAGTGGGCTAAAGAACGGTGATGGATTAAACTCAGATCTTTTGACTGGGTGTGAGTGTTTTATTGATTCAGATGCTCCGTCCATCACCACCCCCTTTTGTACCGCTTTTGGCCGCCATAAGTGTGGCAGGGTATGCGCAGACGTGAGTCCCTTGCACACTTTGCCACCGGATTCAAGCAAGCCAGGCTGAAGACGGCAGGAAAGCCAGAAACTGGTCCTCGGAAGCTTGTTTCCGGTCCAGGGAAGACATGTCTTGGCAGTTCGGGCTGGACTGTTCCCATGAGGCACAGGGTCAGACTGATTTGCATATAGCCATGTCTGAACTGGGGTGGCAGAGTGGGCTAAAGAACGGTGATGGATTAAACCCAGATCTTTTGACTGGGTGCAAGTGTTTGATTTATTCAGAAGCTCCGTCCATCAGCACCCCCTTTTGTACCGCTTTTGGCCGCCATAAGTGTGGCAGGGTATGCTCAGACGTGAGTCCCTTGCTCACTTAGCCACTGGATTCAAGCAAGCCGGGCTGAAGACGGCTGGAATGCCAGAAACCGGTCCTCGGAAACTTGTTTCCGGTCCAGGGAAGACATGGCTTGGCAGTTCGGGCTGGACTGTTCCCATGAGGCACAGGGTCAGACTGATTTGCATATAGCCATGTCTGAACTGGGGTGGCAGAGTGGGCTAAAGAACGGTGATGAATTAAACCCAGATCTTTTGACTGGGTGTGAGTGTTTGATTGATTCAGATGCTCCGTCCATCACCACCCCCTTTTGTAATGCAACAATCACCGGCACCCCAAAAATCCACCTCCTACCAATTAAGTCCACACTCAACTCAGCGGCCAGACTTCTCTCTGGAAAGAAACATTAAGACTTCATCACTTCCACACTAATAAAACTAAATTGGCTACCAATTAAAGCAAAGTATATTCAAAACAGCTTGCATAACCTACAAAGCCCTATACTTGGGACAGCCATCCTACCTCCCCGTCAAAGTCTAAAAAGAGGGCCAAAAGAGAACCCTACCAAGCTCTTTTTAAAAAAATAATTTTTATTCGTTTTATACTCAGCACATCATACAGCTGTGATTATAACATAGTAAAGTGTAAATTATGGTACATACCCATTCGCATTATTGTATCTACAAGATGGGGGGCAAATGCCATGTACAACATTACTATCCAACAATTACAACAATAATTCACTTCAGAGATTAACAGCTTATGATACTGTTGAAAGCAATGTCCAAACATAACATAAAAGAAATAAACCATTACACTTGATACTAAACCAAGCTCTGACACTCTTCTCCTGATTCCACCCAAATTGAAGACTAATAAATCTCTCATCCCCTTCTTCTCTGAGAAAGGTCTCAGAATTTGAAAAGCCCTTTCAACAGAGCTACGGGACAACCCATTATACCTACACTTCAGGAAAATCCTCAAACTATCTCTCCTCAACAAATACCTAAACCCCCCCACCGAAATCAAATCTTCCTGCCAAGCTAGTCATCCTGGACCAGGAACAAATTTGCACCCGGCCTCCGATACTATGCTCCATGACACAATCTCCTTTAACTACCTCAGAACTGCATTGACAGTCCTCCCCTTCCCCCATTGTATATGTCTTCTCTGTTATATACTACATATTACGGTATGCTTCCTACCTGTGTTATATCTCCTGTATGCACTTTATTGTTTTATATCTCTTGTAATTGCGGTTTATGCATCCCTTGTAAAGCACTCTAATTCCCTTGGGCCTAGTTCACACTATATGAAACTACAAATAAATAAATCAGCACCAGCTTCAAAGCACAGACTGCACTTCTCGAAATCCCATCATTCAACAAGCATTATCAAACCCAATAGTTCCAACAGCCTCTTGACAATTCTTGTTTGTTTTGTCATGGCTTTTGTAAAACGTTACTGTTTGTCAAGCAACTGGGCATTTGTCAATCTAAAAAAAGGCAAACATGTTTTTGGGCTGAAGAAAGCACACATTACCGTAATGCTGCCTGGTACGGAAGGGAACTACTTTGTGTGTCGGTGAGCTCCTTTTGAAAAAGCACAGTCGGGCTGGCCTGTTCCCATCAGGGACAGGGTCAAGACTGATTTGCAAATGGCTGGGTCCAAACTGGGGTGGCATGGTGAGCAAAAGAACAAGTGATTAAACCCAGATCTTTGTGACTGGGGGTGACTGTTTGCATTGTTCAGCATTCCGTCCATCATTTGTTCCTTTTGCTTTTGTCGCCCGATGTGGGAAAGGTATGTCCAGACATGGGTCCGGTGCTCACTACACCACTGGATTCAAGCTAGCCTGGCTGATATGTGGTGATGCCTCAAAACTGGTCCCAGGAGGCTTGTTTCTGGTCCATGGAGGGCCTGGCTTGGCAGTTCTGGCTGGACTGTTCCCATGAGATGCAGGGTCAAGACTGATCTGCATATGGATGGGTCCAAATTGGGGTGGCGTGTTGAGCAAAAAAACGATGGATTAAACCCAGATCTTTGAGACTGGGGGTGAATGTGTGCATTGTTCAGCATTCCATCCATCATTTGTTCCTTTTGCTTTTGTTGCCCTAAGTGGGAAGGGTATGCCCAGATGTGGGCCCAATGCTCACTACACGACTGAATGCAAGCTAGCCTGGCTAGTGGGGGGTGATGCCCTGAAATTGGTCCTGGGATGATTGTTTGTGGTCTAAGGAGAACCTGGCTTGGAAGTTCAGGCTGGAATGTTCCAATGAGGGGCAGGGCCAAGACTGATTTTCATATGGACGGGTCCAAACTCAGGTGGTGTGGTGAGGAAAAGAACAATGGATTAAACCCAGATCTTTGTGACTGGGGTGAATGTTTGCATTGTTCAGCATTCCGTTCATCATTTGTTCCTTTTGCTTTTGTCGCCCTAAGTGGAAAGGGATTGCCCAGACGTGGGTCCCCTGCTCTGCCTTGTGAAAAAGCAGCATGCTGTAACTCATAGTGAAGTCAGCCAATTCCTAAAATGGAGTTATGTGTTGCCATTGATGCAAGCTCAGGTGTTTTGGAGAAAACTGTGAATGAGGGAACCACAGACTAATTGAGTGTGGCTTAAAAAAACCCTGTAAGCACCTATGTCATGCACATAATTTTATTATAATCATATGTCTTGGCAAAAACATACTAAATAAGGGCAATCATTGTTTCATTAGCTGGCAGCTTCTTGCCTTGAGAAAGAAAGAAAGGAGGAAACAAAGGAGGGAAGAAAAAGAAAGAAAGAAAGAAAGAAAGAAAGAAAGAAAGAAAGAAAGAAAGAAAGAAAGAAAGAAAGAAAGAAGGAAAGGAGGCTAGAAAGAAGGCAATAAGAAATTAACGAAAGATAGAAAGAGAGCAACAAGGAAGGAAGGATAGAAAGACAGAAAGCAAAAAAGAAGAAAAGAATGAATGAATAAAAAAAGAAAAGAAATCAGGATAGAAAGAGAAAAAGAAAGAGAGAAAAAGAAAAAAAGAACAAGAAGGAAGGAAGGAAGGAAGGAACAAATGAACACAAGAACAATGGAAAGAAATAAATATAGAAAAGAAGAAAGAAGAACAGAAGGAATGACAGAAAAATGGAAATCAAGAATGAAGGGAAGTAGGATTGAAAGAATACAAAAGAAAAGAAAGAAAGAAAGATGGAAGGAATGGAAGGAAGAATGAAAGGAAAAAGGAAAGCAGGAAATAACGGTAAAAGTAACAAACAAATGACAGAAAAAAGAAAGAAGGAATGAACAAATGATAGGAAAGGAAAGAAACAAAGAGAGAACAAAAGAAACAAGGTTATAATATGAAAGGAAAAGAAGGAGCTCAGCACAAGCACCAGCACTTTTGCTCACTTTGCACATTGCTTACGGGAGAGCCTGAAGGAGATCGGGCGGACTGGAGGACAGGAGAACTACGCCTCCCATCATCCTTCGCGGCGCTCCACGCCGTGCACGTCGCAAACCGTCACCAGCGCGCCAGGAGGCGCGTGAAAGGGGCCCAGGGATCCCGCAGCGCGGGACGCACCCTGGCGTGCCCGGGCCCAGAAGAGGCTGGCTGGGCCGCCCCTCGTCCAACTGAGACCTAAAATAGACTAAGGTGAGCCAAAATTTGTTATTCACTCCCAAGATTTAAGGTACTGCCACAAATACAGACATGGTGAAACGTACGGGGTGGTATGCTCAAACCCACGAACCACGACAAGCATTGATAGTATGTTGGAGAGGACAGTCAATATAGTCGCCAATGAAATTGATTTAACTGAGAGGCGTATGTCATTGGGTCGGGTGGCTCCAAAATGTAGCCGGGAGGCTTGGGGCTCATCCTAGTGCTTCTGCCCCGGGATCATCTAATATGTACTGTTGGACAAGCGCTTAGAGACCTCTGGGTGATAAGGCGCTGTATAAATCTAAATAAATAAATAATAAATAGTCACCAGGGAAACCTCAGAAGATATCATTGGTCATATTACAGCATCTAACATACAGTTTACAACTCCCTGTACTCAGCCAATAGATCAAATGACCATAGCGAGTATAATAATGAGGCATCAAGAAACGGTACATCGAACGGGGCTGCTACACCAAAAGAAATAATGACTGGGGCAAAACGGAAAAGGAAGGTAACCAAACCAACCGCCTCAAAGAGGAAACAACCGACTCCTGCAACTCACCCCGCACTGCTATCAGTGCATGGATCCAGGGCAGTGAAAATCCCAGCAGCTATAACGCTGCTAAACCAACTAAGGTTATAACTCACTCTATTTGCACACAAACTGATGCTGCTATGGTTCCCATTGAGGGCCATGAACTAGGAGAGGCCTTCATTAACTCCATCATGGACACTGTATGTGATCACTTTAAAGACATTGTGGTTTAAAACATTTCTGTTCACTGGCTACGTTTAGACAATTTGGAAATGCTTGCAAATAAACCAAACCCTCTGATTATTATTCCCCAAGTTTGTTCACAGAACAGGACAAACTCTAATCTTGTTGGGGTATCTACTGTTAGTCAGTTTCCACAGGTATCAATAGCAACAGCTAATGTATTACCAGAAACCTTTGAAACATGTCATAAGGTCAAGGAATGTTTTCTACCTAATTCCACTGTTACTAATGGCATTCAGCCTAGCACTGGACAAATTAATTTTACACCTGTCATTCAATCATGTGGTCCTCTGGTCGCGAACAACGCTATATAGAGCACTGCAGCGCGATAAAAACCAGGGTGGTTTGGGGAGCAGTTCACATAGTATGCTTAATACACAAAGTGGCGGAGTGCCCAAGCCCTCTAGTAGGGACACGACAGAGGGCAGCAGGGTAGTCCTCAGTCTACCCCCAGCCGCTTGCCCATATGTATTGGTCTTAGCAGGAGTACCCTCACTTAGAAATGATCAAATAGAATCCTGGTCGCAGTTGCGAAATAAATGCGCTGACTGGATCGGAAAACATAAAGGGTTGCGGGCAGAAAACTTTAATGATATAATTATGGTACGGAGGGTAGGTTGGGTAGGTACTTCGCAAAAGAATATTAGGGGCGATTGTATATTTATCAACTTCAAAAGACCAGTCTTGGTAAAAATGTTTACTATCAATCATGGAGGAGTACAATACAGTGCACCTCACCCTCATTTGGTCACTTCCACTGGGTTATTTTTATAAACCTGTGTTAGATATGGTAACCCGGGATGTACCTCAAAAGACTGTACATAATAGTCTTTCTACCCTGTCTGGCCTCGATGACCAGGATTGACTTAATGCTTCTCTTTTATCTGAAGCCACTCTTTCCCCTCCAGCTAGGCCGGTATGGCTCAGGCCTAGTTTATCAACACACTGCTGAAAATGCTGCAAAAGATCTTAATTTAAATATCCTGAGTTGTAACATTGCCGGCCTGGCATCTAAAATTGCATCGAAGGAATGGGCAACAACAGTCCAAAAATACGACATCAAAATGCTGCAAGAAACTTGGGCAACACGGGAATTATATCAAGAAGGGTTTGCATGTTTTAATATGACTGCCCCCATCCCTAAGACCGGTCACCCATCAGGTGGGCTTTCTATCTCGATTAAAATTTCCATAGGCGGTAGTGCCAAAGCATTAACAACGGATAATGATAACTTTCAGGTGCTAATTTACACTAAGGGTGTATCTATTTGCCTCATCAATTTTTACAATAATGATTTTTATTTTGTCCCGAATGCAAATTTTACCTCGAATTTACAAAGGCAAAGGATATTTGGCAAACTCGCTGGTAGTTGCTTGGGTGGTGATTTTAACGTTAAGATCTCAAATAGTAATATGTTAGATAAGAAATTATTTGTAGATAAACGCCCATGTAATAAGGGGGCTGAATTGTTGGCTCACCTGTCCAACTTAAACTTAACATATGCAATGGAAATTGCGGCGGCAACCCACAAAGACAACCTCATTGTAAAAAAATATAGAGGGCGAGGCTGTGCCTCTATAATTGATTATGTGTTTATTCCCCCTACTGGTAGATTGCCTGATAAGAGCTGAGGTTATACAAACGTCTTTGGGTGACGACAAACTTTTCACTGCCATTTTAAGAGTTGCTCTAAGGCCAAAATTTGGCAAAGAATGTGGGGCCAGTAACTTGGTGCCTGCAACTGACAATTTAAGAGTGGTTTGGAGAGGTGTTAATATCAATGACTTATTTCTCAGAATGATAAAAGCGCACCCAACACTTATTGACAGTTGTCTGTCATCAGGCGACCATAACCCTGCAGTAGTCGATACTTTTGTCCAATTGTGTGGGGGCATCAAACAAATGTTATCAAGACCAATAACTGAGCCCAATCGAGGACCACATTGGTTTGACAGTGCTTGCTCTAGAGCCAATAGAGAACTTCGTAAGGCTCTTGTGATGGAACCAAGGGACCAGATACTTGTAAAATCATGGAGGTATCTATACAAGCTCATCACAAAACAACAGAAAGATGTTGTCCTAAAAGAGAGATGGGATAACCTTGTGTGTGCAGCCACGCGTAATAACGGGAATGGTTTTTGGTCTGCTGTGAAGGACATGAGTTCCGTGGGCCTCACATTAACCTCTATAAGTTGTACAATCTCTAGCGAAGCATGGGTATCCCATTTCTCTAAGATCTATCAGGCTACAATTAGGAATGAGGATCCACATAATTATCAAAGACCATCAAGGATTGAGATAACAGTATTAGAAATAGAGGAAGCCATACAGCAAAGTTTGGGCAATAAACCCCCCGGTCCCGATGGGTTACCGATAGATCTTATCAAACATAAACCCGAATTTTGGGCACCCCTCCTACTTAATGTTTTTAATAATGTAACTGTTGCTTCAATTCCATGCACATGGTCTACTAGTATTATTGTCCCTATTTTTAAAAAGGGTGATGGCTCCAACCTGAGCTGCTACAGATCGATCTCCCTGATTGATAATACATTAAAAATCCTAGGGAGAATCCTGTTTAATAAGATTAGGGCTTGGGCTGAGGATGAACATATTTGAAATTCCTGTCAACTAGGTTTCATAAGTAAACTAGGCACAGTTGAACAGTGCCTACATCTTAACTTAATCATTGGCAAATATAGTGTGGCACGGAAATCTCCTATTTATTTGGTGTTCATGGAAATACCCTCTGCCTTTGACTTTGTAAACAGGTCACACCTCTGGTCTATTCTTTTAAGATATGGTTTAGACAAAGTTTTAGTTAATTGTTTTGCGTATTTACATGGGGACTTTAAGGCCCGGGTGTGGATTGGGAAAGGCAGGGGTGTCAGAGGATATCACCATTGGGAGAGGGGTCATGAAGGGGTGCGTATTAGCCCCACTTTTATTTATTTTATATATCAATGATCTGCACGACTCCCTGTCTAAGCTCACTAATGATGTCCCTATTATTAATGGTAGCATTCTTCCCGCCTTACTATATGCAGACGATGCGGTCCTAATGGGTTGCACTCCAAACGCACTGCGCACTTTAACAAAGGGCTTTGCTGATGTTATGGCTGCTTTAGATCTCTGCACTACTTTTAACAAATCGTTTTTAATGTCATGTGGCCCTAAGAAGCACCTTATTAAATCAATTGCTATAGGCAACAAACGTTTACAAAGTACTTGCACTTTTCCATACCTGGGCTTGGTATTTGCAGCTAACGGTTCCTGAACCACTCATGTGGCTCATAGTAGGGGTAAATTTGAAAAAGCTATTAATTCAGTACTGTCATTACCCCAACCTAAAAAAGTTGAGGTAGTATTACCCATCGCTAACATTTTTAAGTTACAAAGCATCCCGGTTGCAACTTACGGGGCAGAGGTTTGGGGTTACACAGGCTACAAGGGTATTCAAAGTGAGGAAAATAGATTCTGCAAGAAACTGCTGGGTGCCCCGATCACTGCATCAAAGTATATTTGTCATGGGGAGTTAAATTTGACATACATTGAGGATTTCATTAGAGCCCGGCCAGCCGTATTTTGGCTTAAAGTTTGGCAGAACCCAGCAGCAACACTAACAAGAAGCATAATTTCTGATTGCCTCAATTGGGAAGCATAAACTGTGGCTTTATGCCATACGGGAAAGCATGATTAGTGTAAACCTAGAACATCTCTTTTTAAACCCAAATGATGTGGGAAGTGTAAGCAAAAAATCGCTCCAGGGGATGTTATATGAAAAGTATATTAGGTCAAGACATGATGAAGAGCTGCTGAAATCATCAGTAGCAAGGTACACGTTAATAGAGAATATGTCACCAAATTTGCCATCTGGTTACCTTTTGAAGAATATTGACCGATGGGAAAGAGGATTATTGTTCCGCCTAAGAGCAGATACTGTGAAATACATGCTTTTTCCGTTAGGGTACAATACCAAACTTGATTTAACATTGTGCCCATGTGACAACCATAGTAAATAAACTACGTTACACTTTTTATTTTTCTATAATTTCTATTAAATGTACACAAAACTGTTTTTGATTTCTTTTTTTAAGGGAACTGCCATTATTGACCATAAAACAGCTTACATAAAAATTCTTAGATTAGAAGAAGATGCTTTGATCATTCGAGTACACTCCTTTTTGAAAGCAGCAGTTTGTGCACGTATTTTCATGGATAACTAATGATGGCTGAATTTTAACGTGTTCTCCTTACTTTACGGCTTATATTGAGTGGGAAAAATCCATTTGTGTGCACATCCCATATGTCATCTTTTTCTACTTTTTATGTGCATTTTTCTGTGTTCTACTATACTGTTGGGCATTTCATTTTTGATCTCTCTGACCTGTGCTTTATACAATTTTTGAATCTGAAGAAAGATTTATTGAATTGAATTGAAAGGAAAAGAAAGGCAGAAGAAAGGAAAGGAGGAAAATAAAAAAATATACAGGCTGGCTTTCCTCCTGGGTAAAGTTTATTACAAAACTATTGGTGAAGTTGAGTCCAGAATAAATGCATTCAGAAGAATTGTCTGCTTATGAATTCACATGTATAAAATAAAATTGAAGCTTATTATAAGTCAATACAGAACAGTTTCAAATGGACGTTATCCGTTATACTGTGAAATACCAGCAGTTAGATAAAGTACACTCCAATTTAGATCAGCAGGCAGGAACTGATAATGTCTGGAATGTGGCCTGTGCCCACATCTGGTATAAGGATTCCTGCTGTCACATCAGACTCTAAAGGCAAAGGCAACAGCAAAGTAATACATTAAAAACAAAAACATTGGCACTGAAGGGAATAACGTGTGTGCAAGTGCTGCTTGTGAAAGAGAAAAATGCAGCCACTCAAAGCGATGCTATCCATTGACAGAAGGGTGCTGACCCCCTGCCATATTCTATATGCTGTAGCGGGTGGAAGCAAAATGTGAATGACAATAACAGACCAATGGATTAAGAAAGGTGTGTGAAGGCTCATTAAGTAAGTATATTGTACATATTTAATTTTTTTCAATCAAAAGGCCTTGGCTAATGCCAGACCCATATATACAAAAATGCTTAAGCAATGCTTCTTAGGATGTGCTCCCAGGATCTGGAACACTATTCCTCCTGCAAGCACAATGTTGATTTCTCACGAAAGCATTAAAAAAATAAAAGGGCATATTATCAAGGGAGTTTATCTCTGCCTTTTTGGCTTTAAAAGCCAAGAAAGCGGAGATAAAATTATCTCCCTATTACCTAGCTGTCCCTAACACCAGTTAGCGACAGCTAGTAGGAGATAGCGACCTTCTTGGGCCCCAATTTGCATGTCAGTGATATTTATCACTAATGACATGCAAAGTGGGCGTGCCAAGATGTTAGCGACTGGAAATAGTCTCTAACATCGCTATCTCCTATTACCAACTTTTGGAGATATTCGCGCTAAGCGTGAATATCTCAAAAAGCTAACACCTGCCCTGAGCAGTTCTTAGCCATGTTATCCAATGGGAGGTGGATAACATGGCTAAGAGCATTAGCTCGGTAATGCATGAATATCGTGGACTTTTCAGCGATATTCATGCATTGCGGCAGATTTTTATCGCATTTGCGATAAATCTTGGTAATACCAAGGTTTATCTGCGATAAAAATCGCCGCAGCTCTGCGGTAAATTTTTGTCTCTAACCAAGCAATAGCGATAATTATCGCTATTGCTTGGTAATATGCCCCAAAGTTCTGCTGTTCCAACACAATCTCACAGCCTGAGGAACCGACCCAATGTCAGCGACATCAATTTCTGGAAATTATTGAACTCTGTATTGAAGTCAGCTATATTCCTGTAGGATTTTATAGTATTATGCTTCTTATTTACAGATAACTATATTATATTTGCTAGTGCTTTCCAATTCTGAAAAGCATTTAGCTAAATATCAAAGTCAGATATATGTTCACAGGTCTCAAATTGCCATGTTTACTATTGACAGTAGTTTTATTGTAGTTAGCATTCACACCTTTGAAGGGAATATGTACGTACTCTTACTGGGGGTGATCTGGCCCTTTCTATCTTGCCATTATTTGTGGTGGTATTTTATGGAGTCCCTTATTTGTAACATGTAACTTGTTACTTGAACTCTTGTTAAACGCTTTGTTACCCTTCAGAGTGAGTCTATGTTAATGTTAATGTTAATGTTAATGGGCATTTGTAAAGCGCACTTACACCGGGTGGCTTCATGGCGCTGACAGGCTTAGTATGCTACCAGGATAATCTATTTGTACGCTCGCAGAAACAACCAGGTCTTGAGGAGCTTTCTAAATTGCAGAATGTCAGTGCTGGGCCGGATTTTCAAAGAGAAGGAGTTCCAGAGTTTAGGAGTGAGGACCGCAAATCTGCAGCCTCCTTGTTGTACTCTTTTGAAGGTTGGAATGGTGAGCATTGAGAGATGGGTAGAATGGAGATTTCGTGTTGGAGTATGTCTGAGTCTGAGTCTATGCTATATACAATTTCTAATGGATAAATACATTTGGTCAGTGGCCCTGAGTAGGATCTAATATTGAAGAATCACTCTGCCCGTGCTCAACTGTATTGCATGATGCGGGATATAGATCAGCCTGTGATCTACAGATGAGATTCTTTTTGAAGGAGCTGTGTAGGACTTGAACCAAAAATAAGTAGGATCTAGACTGTGTTTTCAATTAATTCAGGAGGTTAGTCCTGGGACAACATTATTAGTTATCGAGCCGTTCCAATATATTTTGATAGAGAGCTGGGAAACCACATCAAATATGCAATTTATGAGAGGAAACGTGCTATGCCGACAGCATGACTAACATAGAGATCCCTGTCAGGGTGGCAGGATCCTTTTGGTGATAGAACTCCTGCTGATGCCCCAGAAGGTTTTTCAACTAAACCGAAATTTGGGCTATCCACCATGTCTTTATGGTGATCAGAACTTTGTTCTATTTCAGGAACAATTCCCCAAACTGATAGTTTGCTTCTGAAACAGAAAACCTCTATGCCTCTAAGGCGCAGCAGCAACTCTGCATTTTTACTACCTGGTTTTGCCACACCTCTCATCGTAATCCCAAACAGGAAAAATACATGCCATAGGGTCACAGGCTTCCTACCATGATGTTAGCTACACATCCAGTGTTGGAAACTTAGCATACCTTTACCTCTAAATGGTCTCCACCACAGGTTTGGCTATGTTGAAACCCTATATACCACACGAGAGATACCAAGGGTCTAATCTAATTCTGTTAATGATAGGAACCTATTTACGGTGTCCCAGATCACACATACCAAAAGGTTATATACAAAGTTGTAAAGGAGAAGAGAGAGAACCAAGAGACTGAAAATAAGAAAAAAGTGTACCCATCAGCCCGCATAGTAACGGAACTTCATCATATGGGTTGAGGTTGTCGGTTGGTATCCGATAAGCTCTTCCACAGGACGACACCTGAGGCTAGCTAATCTTGGACCCACCGGATGAGCAATCAACCAAACAAGAACCATGAGAGTTATAAGGCTCTAGGGGCAAGTTGCAGTGCTTAGAAAAAGTGAAGAGGTGTAAACAAATAAAGTGGTGATGTAAAAATGCCTGTCTTGATGTCTCAAGAAACTTTATTAGGTGCGCCCATCAAGACGGCATGATAAAAAGCAGAGTGGAAACAGTATGTAAAAATTTTTACTATTCACCATGAATGTTAATTGGTCAACATGTTTCAGCCCATCAGGGCTTTCGTCAGGACCTATGATGTTTACTACTGCAACACTTACCACGTGCTGTGATAGATATTTTTAATTCTTTTGACATACCCAATGTGAAGTAGTCGCATGTCTTTGTTGTTCAACCTTCTACTGTAAACAGTATGAATAGAAGACACACAGAGAAACACAGTACAATAGTCAGGTCAAAAACAAGCATATCTTGTGTGTTTAATGTGTCCATTGTATTTAGCACTCACCCAAATTTGTAGGGAGGAATTGCCTCACCTCACCTGGCACTCGCTCAGGAAAAAGAGGCCACGCACTGAAATTTTCAAGAGATAATCATATGTGACTTGAATTTGTATACCAAAAGCTTTATCATGTGACAGGAAAAAACAGAAAAGCAGGTCAAAAAGCTCCATATGTATGAAAGCTCTATAAGAGTGATGTATACCTCGCATGTTAAGAGAAATGTATCCAGTCTCTATGTTGGCGAGAGATGGACATAACTCAAATTACAATAAAAAGCAAGTTTTCAATAGATGTCTAAATCAGGGGGAATAAGAAACCTCCAAACCCACATTTGTGTAGCTAAATGTAGTGCTCCAGCCCATCAGCTTACCATGCTCGAGAGACCAGCCCCCACTCACCTTTCCGTCGTTGCCTCGGTCTGGCAACTGAGCCGAGGGGAAGGTGGTGTGGCTGCATGGTGCTGGGGTTTATCACGCTCGCGGGCGGACCAGAGAGGGAACTGCCTGTTATGTGTGACGGTACGAAGGCATGTTCTTAGCTCGCGTACCATTAGTAAAGCAAAATGATGTCTTGAGCGCAAATACTACGGCTCATTTGATAGGCTGGCCGAAAA
The DNA here is from genome assembly GCF_964263255.1 of Lissotriton vulgaris. NCBI lineage: Eukaryota > Metazoa > Chordata > Amphibia > Caudata > Salamandridae > Lissotriton > Lissotriton vulgaris. Next base: position 1,880,100 of record NW_028248532.1, read on the forward strand.
CCTGTACGCATCTCTATTGGTGCCAATATCTAGATATGTCGCCGCCTATTCAAAGTGTTCTAATTTGATAGAGTTGACCTGCTTGGAAAGCAGTAAATATACACTTTTAATTAGTTGTTGTTGCGGACCACACAGGAGAAGCGTGTAGTCCAGGTCCTCTAGCATTGATTGGTCTGAGGAGCGGAACCGGAAATAATACGTTCCCCGGTCTCTGTGCACCATGTTTGTTGTCTTGCCCGTATTATAACTTCCTATTTGAACGGAAAGATTCTTGAAGATAAAATTATGTTCAGGATCGTGTGTCTCAAGCAATTCACGGACATGAGAGCCAAACAACTCCTACTTGTGTGGGGAGTGTATTGACACCTTAATTGGGAGTCTGTGCTAATGCGGACCGCAGAGGAACAAGTGTAGTGCAAGTTCTAGGGCGTTGATTGGTTGAAAAGAGCGGAACCGGAAATAATATGTGCCTAAGTTTTTGCGCTTCGTATTTGTTGCGATGTCCGTGTTGTTTATTGCTGAAGTAGCCTGTTAAATTGCACAAAATCCTGAAGGTGGAGTCAGGTTCAGGATCATACATTTAAAAAATAAGAGCATGACATGAGGCTGGGACCACTCCTACTTATATACGGACCCTTATCATGGTGGTCGCATTTTTAAAGGTGCACATTCGTCCGTTCGTTGCAACCGGAAACGGAACCATGAATATGTCGGCACTAAGTCTATACACTCGTGTTCACACACCATGTTGTTAGTCATGGTGTTCGATTAGTTTCCTCCCTGGGTGGCTCACTATGTCGATCTGTATCTTGGCGTTAGAGATCCATTAAATTTTTCATTTCATTTTGGGATCACGGTGCTAGGATATTTATATGGGAATACAGAGCGAATAGGCTTATGATCCCACACAAACCTTTGTCATCCTGATGGCTTGTGACCGGATATTGAGAACAATGTGTAGGGACTCAAAAAACAGCGGAGCCAAGCACATGTTGCAAGCATACTTTTTAATGTTTTTGTGAAAAAAGAGGCTGTATTTGTCAGCACTATATCGTGAAAACTGTCCATACAGAGCCTACGGAGCATCCTAAAGGACCTCTGCTGTTGCAATGAAGTTTGCAAAGACTCAAGACAGGAGCAAACAAAATTAAGCGACACCCATTAATATGTATTTGTGATGTCGTCAGAGGGGCATGCTACACAGCGAGTTGCACCTTAATCTGTAGATTGTGGGCTCGGAGGGAGTGAGCCAGATCTTCTTGTGGAAAGAGACAGTTACCAAGAAACTAGAGGCTGTCACCAAGAGCAATCAAGAGGCTCAGAGAGTTGACAGGGGCTGGCTCACTTTATATAGAGATACTAAGATAGCCAGATGGAATGGTGCAGCTGACTAGTCATGATGAGACATTTGTGAAGCTTACAGCTGTAACCACGGAATGTCGTCATTTAACCCCTCAGTGTCACTTTTAAGTTTAAAGATCCATTTCTGTTCTTTTCTCAACAAAAATTGGGAAATGTCACTAACGTGTGGGGGTATGAATAGTTGTTCTAGGATTAACCACTCTAACTCGTCTGCAGAGTGTTTCAATGTGAGAAAGTGAGACGTCAACCGAGTGGCTTGTTTGTTACGCCGGATTGTGCTATTGTGCTCCTGTATTCGCAGTTTGATCTTTCTCGTTGTCATGCCTATATACCGCAACATGCAGGGGCAGGTGATTTGATAGATGACTTTATCACTGTTGCAGTTGGTGTGTCGTTTCAGCAACCAAGGTCGAGTGGTGCGGATATCGACTGATAAAGTCTTCTTTGTTTCCCACATGGGTGGTGTCCCTGAACTGGAGGGAGATTCCACAGTGTCGATTCGGTTTCTTGGGTAATGTGTCTGGGTCTGGTATGGACCAGTTAATCTCTTAAATTGGCACTTCTCTTGAACGCAAAAAGTGGCAGGGAGATGTTGTCACCTGCACTGTTCAGAATGCGCCATTTCTGTCTAATGATCTTTTGGATCTTAGAAGATGCGGTGCTGAAAGTGGTTACGCACGCCAATCTGTAGGTTCAAGCAGTGCCTCAAGATGGTTGTTCGAGGCTCGTTTGAAGGACTTTGTGATCAGTGTACCAGGATAAAGACGTTGTTTCAATCTGTGGGATAGATCTTATGCCTGGGATTGGAAATCCAATTTTTCAGAACAGTTCCTTCGAACCCTGAGGAATTGCCCGAAGGGGAGATTCTCTCGTAGGGATCGAGGATGGTGACTGTCAAATCTTAGCAATGAATTGCGTGACATGGGTTTGCGATATAAAGTACTTGAAAGATGTCCTTCTTGTGGAAAAATCAGCAGATCCAGAAATGGAACTTTAGTGATACTATGATCTAAGGTGAATCTCAGAAAAGGATTCTGATTGTTCAACCAGGTCTGGAATGCCAGTAAAGACTCGCTATCTCCATGTCACACCACCAAGATGTCATCTATGTACCTTTTCCACAACACCGTTTGATGGTAATACGGATTGTTGTGGTTGAGGACATGATGAGTCTCGAAGTGGTGAACGTATAAATTGGCAAGACTAGGCGCAAATTTGCTGCCCATGGACGTCCCTGATATCTGTAAGTACAGAGAGTCCTCGAAAGTAAAGAAATTTTCGGTCATAGCAATTCTAGCTAATTCCATTGAAACCGTGCCAATTAAAGGCTTGTCTCCTACTCTGACAAACTCTAAATGAGCTCCTAAGTTCCTTCACATGGAAAACTCAGCAAGTTCCCCGAAATATGACCATCTAGACCTTAAGAATAAGCAGTCCTCCTTTATTTTCCTGCAACTGTAACATAAGCCATTCTTTATTGACTTATTTGTGCACATCAAATATGAATAAAGTTATTCTCTTTAGCACACCTCTTCTCCTTAAACTGGCTAACCAGCTGTGATCGTCCCTGTCTACTATGATATCAAAGACCCACAGCAGTAGGTGTCTATAATTAAGAGAGCTACATCACGGTGTAGTGTATGGTAGGATTGCAAAAAGCATATGACTTTATGAGGGTCTCCCTTTGAGAATGTAGATATTCTGTCCATCACAATAACTTGTATTCATCTAATATATTTCACATTCTTTTCCCGGAAATTTATTTCATAAGACTTCTATGAAAATCAAAAAATAGTTATCTCCCCATCATAATAAAACTTACATTGCTATATTAAACATATGGAAAAGTAACTGTCTAATCTTTTGAACAGCTTTCTGTGATGCTGCACCACTCCAAACAAGGATTACAATTGTTTGTATACAATTGTTTGTTAAATATTTACTCAGAGCACTTTATGTTGCTAAATGTATGCAGCTGGAGGAGGCATCGCCATCGTCCATAAAAACACCATCCGCATCACGACCAACTCCGACGACACCCTCACCACCGCCGAGCACCTTCACTTCCAGATACACACCGACCCAAAGACCACCCTCAGAGGAACTCTCATCTACAGACCCCCGGGACCACGCACACAATTCAGAGAAGCCAACGCAGACTTCATCAGCCCGCACAACCTCACCTCCCCAGACTACATCCTGCTAGGGTACCTCAACTTCCACCTGGAAAACAACAACGACAACAACACCACCACCCTGTTGGACAACCTCGCCAACCTCGGACTCAAGCAACTGGTGAACACCCCCACCCACTACGCAGGCCACACGCTTGACCCAGTCTTCTCCTCCAGCAACCACATCACCTTCAGCCGCTCCATAGGACTACATTGGACAGATCACAGCTGCGTCCATTTCAACTTCAGGAGAACCACGACCCACCACCACCCGCAACAGGTTCCCCAAAGATGCTGGAGCAAGATCACCGCCGACAAGCTCACCATCTCCCTGAGCCACAACCCTCCCACCAACACGACGGACTCCAACAAAGCAGCCCGCAACCTCACACAGTGGCTCACCAACTGCGCCAATGCCCTTGCACCGCTGAAGAATCCTTGCAGCAGACCCGGCAGCAAGAAAGCTCACACAGACAACCTCAAAAACTCCAAGAAACCTGCTGTACCCTCGGGAAAGCCTGGCGCCACAACCAGTCAACAGAAAACATGACAGCCCTCAAGACGCCATCCGCAAACACCACCAGCTGATCCACACCACCAAAAGGACAACATTCAGGGAACGACTGAACAACAACACCCACAACAGCAAAGAAATCTTCAGTATCGTCAAAGAGCTCTCCAACCCCAGCGCCAGCCACAACGACATCACACCCTCGCAAGACCTCTGCGACTCACTCGCCTCGTTCTTCCACCGCAAGATCGCCGACATACACAACATCTTCGATGCCCAGACCACTCACTCAACCTCCGAACCAGCACCCCCCATCTCCACCCTCTGCACCTGGACCTCGAACAGCACTGAAGACACCACCCGTGTGATGAACATCATCCACTCCGGCTCCCAAGCCGACCCCTGTCCACACCACATCTTTAACAAAGCCAACTCCATCATCGCACCCAAACTCCGGAACATCATGAACAGCTCCTTCGCATCCACCACCCTCCCAAAGAGCTGGAAACATGCAGAGCTCAGCGCCCTCCTGAAGAAACCCACTGCAGACCCCAAGGACCTCAAGAACTTCCGCCCCATCACGCTCCTCCCTTTTCCTGCCAAAGTCATCGAGAAGACCGTCAACAAGCAACTATCCGCCTTCCTCGAGACAAACGGCTCCCTCGACTTCTCGCAGTCTGGTTCCCGAGCAAACTACAGCACCGAGACCGCCCTCATCGCAGCTACCAACGACATCAGGTCTCTGCTCGACAACGGGGAAACTGCTGCCCTCATCCTCCTCGACCTATCGGCCGCATTCGACACAGTCTGCCACCGCACCCTAACAACCCGCCTCCACCATGCTGGGATCCAAGGGAAAGATCTAGAATGGATCATCTCCTTCATCTCTAACAGAACTCAGAGAGTCCGCCTCCCCCCCTTCCGCTCAGAAGCCACTAAAATCATCTGCGGCGTTCCTTAAGGCTCTTCGCTCAGCCAGACCCTCTTCAACGTCTACATGAGCCCCCTCGCAGCCATAGCATGCCAACACAACCTAAACATCATCTCCTACGCTGACGACAACCAGCTGATCCTCTCCCTTACCAACGACCCCACCACCGCCAGAGCCAACCTCCAGGACGGAATGAAAGACGTCGCGGAATGGATGAAGCTCAGCCGTCTGAAACTGAACTCAGACAATAACCTCTTCAAACCTCCAATTCAAAAACAATATCTACCTAGGAGATTTTAATGTTCAATGGGTAAACTAAGATCCACACCCATTGCGCTTAGCAGCATCTGCACTCTGGCAGACCTGGGACAACATTGCAAGATTCCAACACATAATCTTGTTTATTCCAGCTGTAGATACAGTACAAAAAAAGAAATGATCTGTTAAATTAATTCTCTTTGAGCCAGTTTGTTATGCTCTGGTTGATAAGCCCTCGTCGCTAGTTACTGACGCAGCACCTGAAAGATAATCATTATAGAAAAAAACTTCAGGTGCATCTCCAGAAATTTGGGATGAAAGTGGGACCACAGATTGGGAAATATCGATCAATCAGGGTAAGACAAGGGCCTTGTCCGGTTAAAATATTAGATTTAATTTTGTTCTACAAATTATTTAGGACTAGGACCAGTATCAGGTTATCATAAGGCATCTAATAGCAATCATATAAAAAGAACGATCATTTGAAAGCCCCTTGTTCCTCGCTAAATACTGCAAATTAATTTCATTGCAAGGAGTGGTTTAAAAATCATGAGATGGCATAAGCTAATGTGCTCCTGTAACATTGCAATAAAGGGCACTTAGCAATCATGAATGCTATTTCAGGCACCATCTCCACAACACCAGGGGAAATATCCTTTACCACATAGGGCATTATTGTGATGTGGGCCGGAAAGGCACGGACAGGCGGTTGGAGCATTTCCGGGCCACATCTCTTTTTAATTTTCAACCACTGCATTACAATGCTGGCAGCCGGAAATCAAACAGGCCGGTCATTAAGGCTGGCTTCCGACAGGAGCCAGTCGGCCAGTCGGAGATGGGCCTGTAATCCCAAAGGCTGTCCTTTCCACCCTTGGGATTACAATATCGGTCTCAGGTAGGCTTTCCATTTTGGGCTTCCTGCCATGGAAAGCCTATCGGAGAGCGAGTATGGTGCCCCCTATCAGGGCCCCCTTGTCTCTGCGGCCTCCAGTTGGGGACCGAGTGCCCCCCCTGTTTATATCTGCACCATGAGGCAGACCCCCTGAGGGGCTTGCCACACAGTGCAGGGATGAACACAGACTCCCATTCCTCAATGGGAGCTTTTGTAACAAGCGGTTTACGGATGTAACACAAGCTCCTATAGGGGAATGGGAGTATGCTACTGAACAGTGTTCAGTCAAATCATGATTAGGTGGACGGAAGCTTTCTGACCGATATGGAAACAAGGCCCTAAGTGTTAATACAAATATTCAGAAAATACAATAAAATAGAATGCATTTTTAAAAACTGTAAAACATTACTTAAATAAAGGTAAACATATTTGTAACATAATTTTAAAAAATGCCCACACTTTTCCATCAATTTCAATGGAATACAATGTCCTTTTTTTATCCTTACTTTTGTAGGTTTACGTAAATGGTTCACCATCTCTTTCTGCATTCAGTAAGGAGTCACGGTCCAGATTGAAGGAAGAAAGAGTTGCGTTCAGGTAGAAACAATTTAATTAACTTTTTTAGACATGTTAATAATTAAATTTACTGTAAGGAGAGATGAAGGGGGGTGGTAGATGTTATTTAATTAAAAAATATATGTCCTCTGAGTTGTAACCAGTTTTCCATCCGCATGCAGGTTGGTTTCATATGTGCATGTCAGGGTGGATGGTGTTTTTCAACATAGGTTTAAAAAAGAAGGCAAAAATTACATGAACAACTTTCTAAAATCTATCTGACTTAAAAGCAAAAGGTTTTTTTTGCATTATGTTATTTTTTGTTCTTCAATTTTGGAAGAAGAAGAAAAGTTTTTGATGACATAAATCTGGATTATTTGACTGCTTTTCTGTTTCTCTATTGATTTTGTGTGGGGAAGGAATACATTTTTAATTTTCTTTAAAAAAAATCTTTTAGAGTACCTTGCTTTTTGGATTGTCTAATTTGTGGATCTTCGAAGAATGCAACATGATTTTTTTTTGCTTTAAATTTTGGATAGGCTTTTTGGAATTGTGGTTAACTCCTTGGATTGTTTGAGGCTCTTGGAGAGAGGAATCGTAAAATATCACCAAGGGTTGAAGAAAAAAGTCAAAAATGTTTGTACATTTCAAAAATAATTAAAAAAATTCCAATTTAATTAGTTCATAGAGTCAAAACAGGAGAGTAAATTTAGAAGCTTTTTGTTAGTACTGGAAAATGTATGCAATACTGACAAGGGCATATGAAGCACCCATCTTGTGACATTGATTCATCTTTGCCAGTAGTCTTTCCGACATCTCCTTCCTTTTTTGAATATTTAAATATTCAATGATTGTGCCATTCATATTTCCTGGTAGCGTTGTAATTTGTTTACATTTCCAGGAAATGATAAAGGTTGGGTTGACTTTTTCCTACTGAGTTGTTGAAAGAATGATGCCAACCCTCTATGGCATTATTGGTTTTGCATATCCCTCTAAGCAAGTTGAGTAACAATTTCACTATTCAAAAGGAAATCTAGATTTCTTTCTGTGACACGACCTGCTTAGCTGGAGCATCAGTGTGTCTTCGAAGTAATTTAGAATTGGAGTAAATTTGTCCCTGTTTTGTGAAAAATATTCTGATTGTGCAATTGAAGTGCAGAATTCAGCCACACAAAATACAATACAGATATTTATTTTTATTTCGTATTGCAGTTCACTGTTAAGCATTTAATCTGTAGCTAATGTTTTTTGGGAAGTTTTCACCAATGTACCTGGGAAAAGTTAAACAAAAAAGTATACTTGAATTTGTGTGTTAGGATTCAATTTAGCAATTGTATTAATCATTTGTAATTCAAAGGCAATTATTATTTTCCTAGGACTTCTACTTATTATTTTCGATTTTTGTAACTGAGAAAACTTCAGTGTAAGTCGGGGATTGTTTGTGAGGCAGTAAACCGTAAACTAATGGGATGGTAGTGATGTTAATGTTAGCATGAACAGCATAAATTATGGTAAATGGAGGAGAAGTTGAGTTAAAAGTGTTATCCATCATCTAAATGTTGCTATTTTCTAGAGTTACTGGGCCCGATTCACAGAATGAACTTACTACTTTTGGCATTCACAGAATGAACTTGCTACTTTTGGCATTCACAGAATGCACTTACTACTTTTGGTATTCACAGAATGAACTTACTCATTTCGGTATTCACAGAAGTTAGGACTACTAACTTTAGGACTCCTAAATGCCTTCTGTGAATACCGAAAGTCTTAAAATTAGGATTTTTCTCAATTTAGTAGTAGTAAAGTTAGGACTACTAACTTTAGGACGCCTAAATGCCTTCTGTGAATACCGAAAGTCTTAAAATTAGGATTTTTCTCAATTTAGTAGTAGTAAAGTTAGGACTACTAACTTTAGGACGCCTAAATGCCGTCTGTGAATACAGAGTAACCTGTCTGCCTTTGCAATGGGAAGACACATATTCAACACACCTCCAATGACTGCTGGGATCAGTTAGTCTCTCCTTACAATAAATATAGCCACTATAGTTTAAAGGTCCATTGGTTTCTTCTTTTGGATATAATATCTTGCATCACATGCATTTTCCATTTATGAAAAATCTGTAAAAACAGAAAAAAATGATTATGATTGTGATGTATTGAAATTGTTTTTCCCAATTTATTTTGCCTATTGCTATGCCAGTCAGTCAGTTAAAAACTTTATTTTGATTTTGCGAAAAATCATAAAAGTTATAAAACAATACAGAACAGTAAAAAACGAAGGAAATCCACATGCCGTTTTTCTAAAATAGCGACAATCGCCCTGGAACTTCATGATATAATAATAAATATTTAAAGTGCAAAAACACAATTTTCACAGAACATTTAAAAATTTCATGTCTACAATTAATATTTATATAGTAAAGTGCAAGTGCAAAGTGCTAGATAAAAACTACAACAATTAAACAAATAAATGTCAACCAGTCGTTTTGTTTTTCCAGCGTATCAACCATACCCATCCCAAAAACTTTGCAACGGCGATGACAGTGGGACCCTCCAGTGTTGATTTCAGGATCCTAAAAGCATCAATCAATCAATAAATCAATCAACCAGAGTACTTATAAAGCACACTACATACCTGTGAGGGTTTCAAGGCGCTGAGGGGAGGGATGCAGCTACTGCTCGAAGAGCCAGGTCTTGAGGAGTCTTCTGAAGGTGAGCAGGTCTTGGGTCTGCCTAAGGTGGGAAGGGAGGGTGTTCCAGGTCTTGGTGGCGAGGAAGGAGAAGAATCTGCCGCCAGAGGTTGTTCGATAGATGCGGGGTACAGCGGTGAGGGCGAGGCCGGCGGAACGGAGCTGGCGGTCTGGTGTGCAGAAGCTGAGTCGGCTGTTGAGGTAGGCTGGTCTGGTGTTGTGTAGTGCTTTGTGTGTGTGGGTGAGTAGCTTGAAGGTGATCCTCTTCTCGACGGGGAGCCAGTGTAGGTTCCTCAGGTGGGGTGAGATGTGGCTGCAGGGAGGGATGTTGAGGATCAGTCGAGCGGTGGCGTTTTGGATGCGTTACAGTCATTGTAGGTGTTTGGCCGGTACTCCTGCATAGAGTGCGTTGCCGTAGTCCAACCTGCTGCTGATGAGGGACTGGGTTACTGTTCTTCTTGTTTCGGTGGGAATCCACTTGTAGATCCTGTGGAGCATGCGGAGGGTGTTGTGCAGGAGAAGGAGACAGCGTTGACCTGCTTCGCCATGGAGAGGCAGGAGTCGAGTATGATTCCTAGATTGCCTGCGTGGGGGCGGTGGGAATAGGTGCTCTTCCTAGCATGGTCGGCCACCACGAGTCGTCCCAGGATGAGGGGGTGGGTCCGAGGATGAGGACCTCCGTCTACCGACGCATCGCTACTAGACTTAGTGCCTAAGGTTAGGGCGATGGGTTTCAACTATCTAGACCTGGGTTTATAATACATAGACATACAAAAAAGATATGTAGCTCTGATTCCTTCATATCCTCACAAAAGGGACAGTTACTGCGATTGGTAGCACACCATTTGTTCATGAAAACATTTGTTGGTAGCGATCCCCCCCTGAACTGATGGTACAGTTTCCTATCCCATGTGGAAGTAATTAGATCCCAATAGCTCTCGTAGGAGGCCTCATACTTGACATCAAGAAATGTGTTAGTTAGTGAGGGTTTAATATTGGATGAGAATCGCTTCTAAACCAACATGTTCCAGTACGCTGCCTTAAGCTCCGATTTGGGTGGAAAAGTGCTGTCGGCAGGTGCTGACCAAAGATGACTCAAACCCATCTCACAAAATATATTTTTAACAGACTTTAACTAAGGAATTTTCCTGGAGACATCTAGATCTCTTACATCAAGTAAGGCCGTTGCATAGCATGATAATTCAGGAGTGACCCAAAGCCTCCTCCAATAGGCTATTAGCCTATAATGAGCCACATCACTGGTCAGCTGACAACCAAGATCCAAATACAAGGGTAGTAACGGGTCAGATTGCGGAAGGTCAATTATAGACCTAAGAAACTTGTTTTGAGCCAACACCAAGTTGTTTAGATTCGCATAACCCCACAACTCAGCCCCATAAAGAATTGCATCAATAGTTTCAGTGATATACATTTGCAACAGGGGAGCAATTGGTTTGGTGTAAGATAACCCATGCTCCTTCACGAGTGCCCTGGACAATTGCGCATGCTTAATCGTGAGCAAGTCTATTTGGGGCTTCCAGGTGATACTTTTATCAATGGTGACTCCATAGATATGAAAATGTCTCAGTTTGCTCCAATATCCCCCTGTTAATTTTGACTGTACCCACAAGATTCTTTTTGTTTTGTTGGACCATGTATTTGGTTTTGCCCACATTTACCGTGAGGTCTTGGTCCTCACAAAACTCCTCAAACCTCTTGAGTGCTCTTTGAAGTCCCTGCCTAGCCTTCGTAAGAATGAGGGTATTGTCTGCAACCATTAGAAGTGGGATCTTGGAACCGGCTAGGGTTGGTGCATCCGTGGGGAAATTCTCAAAATACTTCACCACCCCATTGATATAAACTGAGAAAAGGGTTGGAGCCAACACGCACTCTTGTCGCACACCCCTTTCAACTGGAAACGTATCCGTTATATTGCGCCAGGCATGCCAATCTTCAAAAAGCAACGCCACATTTTGTTGCGAGGGACGAGGTTGAACGCCGACTTTAAGTCAACGAATGCTGCATAAATTACACCCCTCCCTAACACTACGGTGCGCCAATATATTAAGATCAGCCTTAGCACCTGGTCTATTGTGCTCATACATGAACGGATCCCTGCCTGAAGGTGGGATAGGATATTTCGTTAATCCAGCCATACCTGGATTCTACCCAAGAGCAGCCTTGCTGTCACCTTTTGGATACAATCTAAGAGGCTTATTGGTCTATAATTCCCAGGTTGGGATTGGTCGCCCTTTTTATAAATGGGTAGGATAATTGCACCTTCCCAAGTTTCCGGTATAGGTTCTTCATCCGCAATGGCATTCGCTAATAGTTTGATATAAGACACCCACCGATCTATATCATGGAGAAACAAGTCGGCGGGGATACAGTCGAGCCCCGGCGCCCTTCCTCTTGGCACTAACAGTAAAGCATCTTCCACTTCTTATTACTGAAATGGAGGGTGGTGACGGAAAGAGGCAATTCAAACTGAATATTTGTTTCTCCAGCACTTGCAAACTGTGCTTTAAAGTATGAAAAGCACTTATCCGGCTCAACAGGGTTCACAGCCACCTTGCTAGATTACCCACTACCCCACTTTACCAGGTGCCAAAAAGTTGTCATATTTCTTTCTGAGCAAGCACTGAGAAATTCTGCCCAGTGGTGTTCATCCCAGGCCTTTTTAGAAGAATATTGAAAAGCCTTGTTTTTTGCCCTGGCTTTGCAAATTCCCTCCCTATCCTTTAACCTGACTGCCGCAGCTAGTTCCCTATAAGCAATAAGGCAAAGGGAGTTGTACCATGGGACAACTTTAAAGCTAGAATTAGTTGTGGGTTTCTTGTTATTAGCAGTAAATTAAGCTTTGAGCTTAGTGAAGAGGTCGTCATGGACCTTCACCATGGAAGATTTAGACTCTTCCTGAATTACGCAGCTCTCTAACTTACACAAAGCTATATCAACCAAATTACCTATTGTTCCATGTGGACTGTCTTAACCATGACATTTGTCTATTTTACCCGCCTACAATCATTAGATAATTCCACCTCAACAGAATCAGAGGGGGGAACACACGTTACCCCAAGGGGGGAAAACACTGTGCAAATAGTCAACAAAAGTGGTTTATGATTGCCTTCTGATGCGCACGGACCACCATATCAATTATATTAGACCAGAACTTCCTAGTGATTAAAAAAAAAGTCAATTCTACTAACACGCTGCTCGAAGTTAAAGGTAGGGATGCCTTGTTTGTCAGAAGCGGTTCTCTCATTGGCTGCCCTAACTATATGTTCCAGGCAGAGAACTTTCATCTGGAGAGCTGCTCACGTCCATCTTTTTATTACAGGAAGGTCTAATGGTGGGATAGACCACTCGACGTCCTCTTCCTCATTAAAATTAATATCATGTAGATAAAGGGGTTTTAAAGTGCAATTAAAGTCCCCGGCTATTATTACATGCTTGTCACCTCCATATAGTGTTAAAAAAGAATCTAATAGAGCCACAGTAGGGGAAGCATTACCGCCTTGCATACCCCTAGAGTAAACATTGATTAACAGCAGGTCTGTAGTATGAGCCCTCTGCAACCTAATTATAAGGATGTCCTCTGAATCAATTGGAATTTCTTCCAGCGTAAACATTTCACATTGCCTTATCCAAAGCCGCCTTTCGGTCTACCGTGCTGCCCCTGGTTCGCTAATTTAGAAAAATTTAGGCAGCCTGGGCGAAAAATTCGGTCCACTGCCCACGTGTCTTGGAAGAACAATATATCTTGTTCCTCAACAAGCTTAGACCATTCTATAGAGGCTATTTTCTGGGGTAGCCCCACAATATTCCATGACAGTAATTTTGTTGCTTTAATATCACCTCCCATAGAGCCAGGGTCTTGATGCTGTCTTAACCCACTTTGCTCTGGCGGGCAGGCAGCCAATTCTTTTGGATGATTCATTACAGATTCCAGGTAGCAACACGTACCCCATTACTCACTATTAGAGATCGAAAATTGTCTACAGTATTGTTGTTTGCGCCACTAGGAGCTCTTACCGCATCCATTCCAACTGTTGAAGGCAGAATAAGAGCAAGCAGAGGGGATGAGGGGAGTCAATCTATATCTTCCAGATTGGAAAGATACTCAAATCTGTTGTGTGTTGGCACCGTATAATCATAAGTACCTTGTGCCAAAACAGCATCCCGGCACCCCACCCTACGTGCTGGCTGCATGACATTATTGCGGTAAAAGTAACCGAGTGGCAGGATACTGATAGAATTCCTACTAAAGTGTCGGACCCCTACTCTGTCCAGGATTGTTTTTACTATCTGCGGTGACCCAAAACTCAATACAACACAGTCACCTCTACAGAATTTCAGTGAGACCCCCTACCAAGGGATCCTGCATATCATTTTGAACTCCCAAAATAGGTGGGTACCCAGCCCAGTTCTGGAATTCAGTAGATGTATTGCCTTATTCCTGAGGGAAGTCCAATGCTCCCCCTCCCCTAAAGGGAGTACCGGCACATTGGAGAGTATGATTGTATATGGGGTAGCCTCTGGTAGTAGGTGGAGGGGGGCACTGGTACTCTCCTGTTCACACTGTAGATTCCCTTGGGTCAGTAGCCTTACATGTTCTTTCCTCTGAGCAGGCTTAGATCTTACAGTCGGTGTTTTACATACATTTAAAGATAGTACTGGAGCTGCTATGCTTGTATTACAGCCCAAATCAGTAACGGGATCTGGGGCTGGTGGCTTAGAAACGGGTACAGGTTCTAATGTACTAACACGTTGTCTACTGGGCCAACGTTTAGCCAGAGTGGTAAGGTGTTGCTCTATTTTAGTCAATCTTGAATCAATACCCGCCAACTGCAAAGTTATGGGATTGAACAGAGCTGTAAATCTCTCTTCTAGCTTAGCTATGATAGTATCTTCCATACCACTAGGCAACAATCTAATACCAGATGAAACATCACCTCCTGGAGAGCATGGAGAGCTCTGAACTGTAGATAAACTAGAACTTCCCTTCTTACCCCGAGTAGAACCTGTAGTCTTACTTGCTTCAAACAAGGGTTCCCTGTCCACAAAAATAAACTGTACCCCTAGGTCAGGGAAATTGCACAATGGAAAAAACAACCTAGGCGGAAGTCTTAAACTGCTTATACAATGGTTACAGGACAGAAACGTAGGAAGGTGAGAGGGATTGGGTGAAAAGAAAATGAGACCGCAGTTTCCAATAAAAATATACTACTTATATATATGTACTAGATAAATTTTATTTTTAAACAAGACATTATAAAAAATGCATATATTTCACAATACAAAATAAAAACACAATTCATGGGCAGGACCTCTTTGCTTCACCGTTGTAGTACCTAGCGCCGACCCTAAGAGTCTTTCCTCGCGCTTAACTATTTCAGTAATTGAATGTTAAGGTTAATTGGCTGCACCAGCCATAAAAAAGGCGCGGAGACCTTTCTCTATTCGACTGCATCCCAGATACCGCTTTCAGAGAGACTACCGCCTCCACGCGCCTCGACCCGTGAAAATATCAGTAAGTAAACGCAATCTATAAACAGAAGGCACTCTCTTCGGTAAAAAAAGCGAGCCCTTAACTAACTTCTTCCCAATCCTCTTCTGGGTTACAGAAAGAATCCAAAAAACCCGCGCAGAGTGTTCGCCATCTACGAGACGACGCTTTCCTAAACAATAAAGCGGGAATACTTTCCGAATCACACAACGCTCGTCAATACCCAGACGACATTTCAGAAGCCCCTTTCTGCTTGCGCGGTACGTCAACATTTCTAAGAAATTGTAACTTTGTTACAAAGACGGCATTTATGTTATATAACATTGTAACCAACTTCTGTTCATCTCTGCTTTTTAAACAGTATCGGCTTTATTTGGAACGTAAGCAGAATAACTCTGTTGAAACATCAACTAGAGGAGCAGATATCCGTTGCTCATCGAAGACAGAAAATAAAATACCTTGGGTAAGAATAGCACAACGCATGGTTAGAAAACGCTGCTATATTCCTTTTAAAAATCGGATTACTAAAATGCTCCCTTTATACACAATTCTAACACAGGTGCAAGAGAAATACTCCGTTGTTAAGCTCATTCTTAATCACTATATTCCGTGGAGGCGGCGCTACATTATGCTTTTACATATCAGGTAAATTAGTTAAAAAACCTTACCAACAAACACTAGCAGCGTAGTGGAATAATGCAATAACTAATTAATCTCAAAACAATTCCCATGTTTTTTTATATATCCTTTAAAGGTTCACTGAATAACTGAGTCCTGATTTAAAGTGTTGGACCAAAATAAAGAATAAATAGATCTACTATGCACAACAGATGAATAATTTATAGAGAGTAGGTATGTAGAATCATTGTTTGGGAATGATTTGTTGCTTTGCTTGCAAAATTAATCAGATAGTTACAAGTCTCTTGTATATCTATTTCTTTTATTCATAAATACAGATTCCTTCCATCATTTTTAATGAACCTTATAGAAACTCAAAGCTTCGCAAGTCTTGTCTGAGCTATTTTCAGCTATAGGTAAGCAGAATAAATGCTGATAATATTTCCAATACTAAACCTGGATCTAGAAAAAGGAGAGTATGTCTTAGACATCTCTACTAGGTCTATATCTATCCTTCAATCAACTTTCATATCTACTTTCCTCCACCAATTTCTTTGACTATTCTGGAACAAGTACTGTTGGTTAACCATATTGCAATCATGCATTTCTGTGATTAGTATACTCCTATAAGTTAGAACCAAAAGATATAAAGCAGTAGATGTCTATTGAAATGTGCACCTTGTTTCCGTTATCAACATAGACCTAAAACCCAGAAGCAAACCAGTGGATGTTCATTTATGTGTATCCCTTTGTTTATGTAGTATCATGTCTTTATCACTTTGTTCTGCCAAAATATGTTACAGTAGTACGTTTGAGGTAAATCAGGTGCCTCTCATACTCCTGTCTACAACTTTATCAATTGAGAAATATCTTAATATAAACTAGCAATATGTCTTATGAAAATCATGTAACCGTCATACCACTGTTTATCAATGTCTTGCGGACGATTGGGTCCCTGTTGCTACAGTAGAGGCCATTATCATTCCTTGTTCCTATCTTTAGGGCGTTATTGCTGGCTGAAATAACAGGACAAAAACCCTCTCAATTTTTGCGCAGTTTCCATAATTTTTAACGGTACTATATCTGTTGTAATGACTTGATACATGTATTAGGAAATAGTTAGAGCCTGTTTTAAACTCATGTACTAAAATGTGTTTTTATTTCCAGGGAGTGTTTTTCTGTCTTGATAAAGGCGCTGGACGCCGAAACGCGTTGACACTCAACTTGACACACCACCTTTCAGAATTTGTAAAACAAATCTATGTTTTTTATTACGTTGTCCTGCCCATGAATTGTGTTTTTATTTTGTATTGTGAAATATATGCATTTTTTATAATGTCTTGTTTAAAAATAAAATTTATCTAGTACATATATATAAGTAGTATATTTTTATTGGAAACTGCGGTCTCATTTTCTTTTCACCCAATCCCTCTCACCTTCCTACGTTTCTGTCCTGTAACCATTGTATAAGCAGTTTAAGACTTCCGCCTAGGTTGTTTTTTCCATTGAACCTGTAGTCTTAGCCACCTTGGTTGCCTGTTGGGTGGTTTGTGGCAGGGCACACACTTTTTTATTTTTTCTTAGATTTTTCACTTTCCCCAGCCTTTGTTAGCACTGGTCTTTTTTGTCGTGTGACTGCCTTATCTCGAGGAGGGGGTGGCATGCGGGTTGTACTAGCTGGTGTTGTATCTGTTTTTGATAGAGAGGATAAGGGTTGTGTGGCTACAGACAAAACCTGGGTAGGTGACATAACTTCTATGGATAAGGAACCTGAGGATGGAACTCTAGGGGGGACACAGCGGGGTTCTAAGGATAGACGCCGTACAGTAGTCTCTATCTCATGATTTAAAACAGATTCAGCACGGGTAAGAAAGGCATCCAGAGTACCTACTACCCCCGTCCAAGCACCCCCCTTCCGTGTGCCTCTAGTCATAGCAATATAAAATAATCACAGTAGGGGTAATTAGAAAAAAGATAATGTTGCAACACAACTGTGGCTGAACTATAATGAGTGCAACTAACCGTAGAACATGAGAGTCCCTGTTGGCAAACGAAAAGAGGGTGGCCCTGCCCTGCCTCCAACAGCCTCTGACGAGCGCAAACTGGCCCGCCCTCGGCCCGTGCGCGTCCCGCGCTGCAGGAACCCCAATGCGCTTGAAAGCACTGCCTGGCTCTTCCCCTGTGATGCGTGATCATGTGCCACACGGGGGAGCTGGGAGGTTGAGTCTGTGGCAGGTACAGGGCAGGGGCAGAAAGTCCGGTGGCGGGAGCGGGAGCAGCTGGTCTGGTGTTCTCTATGTTGCGGGTAGCAAAGCAGGTAGGCAGTAAGATAAACAAAAGTCGTCCCGCGCTACAGGAGCCCCAATGCGCTTCAAAGCGCTACCTGGCTCTTCCCCCGTGATGCGTGATCATGCGCCACATGGGGGAGCTGGGAGTTGGAGTCTGTGGCAGGTACGGGGCGGGAGCAGCAAGTCCGGTGGCCGGAGGAGGAGCAGCTGGTCCAGTATCCTCTATGTTGCGGGCAGCAAATCAGGCAGGCAGCAAGATAAACAAAAGTCGTCCCCTATTGCTATGCAAAACAATAAAATTTCAAGCCTGTTGCTATACAAAGAATATGACATTTCAAATTATTTCTTGTAATCTGTTGAGAAGAAAATGGTATTTAATACTGTTTGAACTGTGAAAACAATGTCTGTATTTGTATCCTGCTGTGACAAAAGAAAATTATTAAATAGAATTTTCATTTATTATGAATAAATTAACTTTTTTTTAGTCTTTGTGGTTTGGGTGTCAGGCTTAGGAGATTTCATTTTGGTTTTCTTGAAAAAGCGTATCTTGTTTGATTCTTTGATGTATATTTAGGGTCAGAAAGACATTCATATGTCATTGCTGAGTTTATTTTCCATCACTGCATATCTTTGTCTGTAACCTATGAGTTTACATTGTACTGTTTAATATGTTTACCTTATTTATGGCATCTTTACTTTGAGTTGGAGTGAAGATTTTAGTTCTCCCTTTTGTTGTTGGAAGGTTAATTTTCCTATAATTTGTTTGGCTTTGTTATAGTCTAAAAATAAGGAAACTTTGCTATTACATTTGCCTCACAGTCACTATCCAGCACCTTTCCGGACTAGGCACTTGGCAGAGTTAGAATAGTAAATGTTGCCCCCATAGGCACTGTTCAGCACCTTGCCTTAGGTAACACTTGGCAGAGTTATAATAGTAATTCTGCCCTCCCAGTCGCTGTCTAGCACTTTCCCTAAGGTGTCACTTGGCGGAGTTAGAATTGTAAATCTATCCCCCCCGTCACTGTCCAGCATCTTCCCTTAGGTGTCGCTTGGCGGAGCTAAAATAGTAAATGTTTCCCGTCACTGTCTAGTACCTTCCCTGAGGTAACACTGGGCAGAACTAGAATTGTAAATCTTCCCTCCCAGTCACTGTCTAGCACCTTCCCTAAGGTGAAATTTGGCTGAGTTAGAATAGTAAATCCTACCCCCAACACTGTCCAGTACCCTCCCCGAGGTGACACCAGGTGAGAATATCTTGCCCCGCAGTCACTGTCTAGCACCTTCCCTGAGGTGACACTTTGCAGTGTTAGAATAGTAAATCTCCCACACACCTCAGTGAGTGCCCCATACCTTTCCCGTGTATCCTGTGATTCTTTTTTATTTAAAAAAATATATGCATTCCTTCATTCTCAATGTTCTGAAAATATTACAATTGAAATGTAAAAACCTTCACAGTCAGATTCTTATTTTCAATATCCAATGAAAAGATTTCCTTAAAATATAAATATTTGTTTTATATTTTACTCATATAATATACATTGCTGTTTGTTTATATATAAATTGTGCAAGTTACACTTACTTTCAAAGATAGATGGCATTCTTTCTCAGTATGTCTCACTCTCCTGTACTCCAGCGTGTGTGGTCACATCAGAAGGCAGAGTACCACTGACCACAAAATGACAAACGCCTGTTTTATATGTATTTTAGGGGTATACCATAATATACATTAAAGTAAGAGTTGGATTCTACTTTTTTTTCTGAATCAAAATGTGTCTAAACTTATATTTGTTTCTGTGGTGAAATGTAACATGTTTTTGACCTTCACAGAGTTTGTCCTCCATCTTGGTTGGGGGCAGGGAGTTTGCTTATGTAGAAATGAAACAAAGTCAGCACTTTTAAGTGTAATAGTGTTTTACTATTGTGTGTGATGTGTTGCTTTATTTTGTATTTATTTTGGAAATATTTTTGAAGGGTTCTGATGTTTTGTTGCGTAGATATAGAATGATTTTTAAAAGATTTGTATTGTGTTGCGATGCTTTGAGTTGTGTTGCGTGGAACTTCCATATTGAAAGTATTTGTGAAGGGTTGCGATGCAATGCGTTGACTTGCAATGAGTTGTGTTGTATCTGTTGTTTTACATGGCAACGCGCTTCGCAAAAGTACTTTTATAGATGGATTTCAATAATTTAAAAAAGTACTTTTCTCATAAAAATGTTGCTAAAAGGTTATATGTTCAATTATAATTATATGAACTTAATAAATATTTTTTTTTACCATATTTATTACCTTTTTGCATTAAAAAACCTGTACGGTAAAGGTTTTCATGGTAAAAATCTGTGTGGTAACGGTATGCGTGGCAATGGTTAATATAATGTCATTCTATGTATGTCTGTGGTAAAGACATGGTTGGTAATAGTATATATGCGTGATAAAGAATGTTGGGTAAAGGCATGCATGGTAAAGGCATGAGCAGTAACATCATACAGCCCTTCAGCAAACTATCATCTCTCAATTGAACTTATTTAAGCAACTAATTTTATCTGACATTATACAAAAATAAAAAATGGTTGTTCGCGAGCTCAAACATTGCCGGCTTCCATCCCACACCCTCTCCAGCCCTAATCATCAAAGACCTGCTAAAGTGCAGGGGTGCAATTGGAACCCAACCCTTCTCCTAAAGTAGACACAGAGACCCCACAAATCCAGACCCGCTATTTCCACGAGCGAAGTGTTGGAGCTTGCTTCCTTGTATGACTCTGCCTCCTCTCTCCCCCCTAAAGCCAAGATCCAAGTCTTCACAGGAGACCACCTACCTCCCAGAGTCCCAAGACCCCATCCTTCCTCACAAACATCCCTAGGTCCCCCTTAATGAAGAAAATCAATAAGGAGTTACCTTCCACCAAGTGCATGCTCATAAACTGCAGATCAGCCATCATACATGCAATAGAGCAGACAGACACCATCCTCACTTACGACATTGACATCACCTTCATCACCAAATCATGGCTCACTGAGTTCTCCTCCCCATTTATGTTCTTACTTGTTCCCCCAGGCTTTGCGATCATCAATAAAGACAGAAAGGTCCAGCGAGGTGAGGGTGTAGCTATCATACACAAGTCCACCATACTTGTGACGGAAATCAACACCTTCAAATACAACTCCTTCGAATGTCTATCCACAAACATCAAGACAAGAGATAACAAACCACTTCTCTGCCACCTCATCTACCACCCGCCTGGCCACTCCGCCGCATTCGGAGAACATTTATCTGACTTGATAACCCACTGCTCACTTCGTGACAACACCAACTCAATTCTAGGGGACCTCAACCTCCAATGAAATAACAAAAATGACCCGCTGATCTAAACCCTGAATGAACTTCTTCTCAAAAACAACCTCACCCAACATTGCGAAGAGGAAACCAACAACGGAGGAGCAATCCTTGATCCCATTAGTGCCCATCAGGACACAGTCACAATCAACCACATCCTGCCAGTTGACTGGTCCGATCACCACATCATCCTATTCAACATCAACCACGTGCTCCCAGGTCATCCCCTCACCCGGGACCCCCCTCAATGGGTGAGAAATCGAATTCAGATCCCCCTGGCGGACTTGGAAGTCAAGATAAGCTCTCTCCTTCCCATCCCTACAGAGGATCTCACCACAACAGAACTCAACTCCCACTACAACTCCACTATGACTGTCATTCTAGATGAAATAGCGCCCTTGAAACAAAAAAGGGTTAGAATCACCCCATACAGATCCTGGTTTAACACAGACATAAACTCTGAGAGAAGGCAACTAAGAGCCGCTGAAAGACTCTAGCGGAACAAACCGTCCCAAATCCTCCAAGAACAACTCAAAACAATACGGGGTATGTACAGTAAACACATCAAAAAGGAAAAGACTTCTTTCTTCTGCAACGCTTTAGACAATGCTAAAAACAGCCCCAAGGGGCTCTTCAAGATCATTCGCCAACAAACTTCCAAACTCCCTGCACCCTCAATTCTGGCCTCCAAAGTCTTGCGTGAGAACTTCGCTAACTTCTTCAATGACAACATTTCCAAGATTGAGCTCCCCCTTGATGTCACCCACAGTCCCCCACACAAGATTACGCCCCCAGAGATAGGAGCTGCCACTCACAAGCTCCCACCTACACACTGGAAAGTTTTCAACCCCATCTCCGAAGCAGAGATAGCCAAAATGATCTCCACAGCTAAACCCTCCTCTCACGACTCCGATCCTATTCCGGCCCAGTTAGCCAAAAAGCTCAATCTCTCCTTAGCCCCGCTCTGTACCAAGATCATTAACAGCTCCCTTTCTACTGCAGTCATACCAGACTGCCTTAAAGTCGGCCAAGTTACGCCTCTATTGAAAAAAACAGGCTTAGACACTAACGACTTAAACAACTTCAGACCCTTGTCTAATCTTCCTCTCCTAGCCAAAATCCTGGAAAGGTGTGTTCTCCTCCAATTGACTCAACACACTGACAACACTAGCCTCTTAGACACTCACCAATCAGGCTTCAGAAAAGGCTGCTGCACAGAGACAGCGATCCTCAATGTCATTGATGACCTACACAAATCTCTAGATGCAGGCCAATGCTCCCTACTCATTCTCCTTGACTTATCGGCTGCCTTTGACACAGTAGACCATAACCTGCTCATCAAGGTACTTCATGAGAGGGTAGGGACAGAAGAGGTGGTCCTAAAGTGGTTCTCCTCCTTTCGCCAGAACCACAGCCAAAGAATAAAGATTAGAAACTTTTCATCAGACCTCCACCCCATCAACAGAGGTGTCCCCCAGGGATCAGTTCTATCACCTCAACTGTTCAACATCTACATTGTACCCCTCACTACCATACTCAAAAAGTCGAACATCCCCTTCCACCTCTATGCGGACAACACCTAGATCTTCCTTGAAACGTCCTCCATTGATGATATTCACAGACTTAATGACACTCTAAGAGTCGTCCAACTCTGCTTGTCACAAAACCACCTAAAACTCAATAAAGACAAAACGGAAATCCTCTTCATCTCTAACAAAGAGGAAAACGCCCAAATCACAGAATGGCTAAACTCAAATTGACGCCCTAAACGACAATCTCACCCTGGCGGATTCCGTAAAATCGCTCTGAATCATCCTGGACCCCAAACTTGACATGACCAAACACAGCAAGAACACCGCCAAGAGCGCCTACCTTTACCTGAAGCTTCTTAACAAAATTAAGCCCTTCAACCCTCCTAAAGACCTCAAACCAGCTACTCAATCCCTGGTGCTGTCAAGACTAGATTATGGGAATGCTTCCCTCACAGGTACAGCAAAATCCCACCTAGCTCCCCACAGATCTACGCTCAACGCAGCAGCCAGAATGGTCACTGGTGTGAAGAAGTTTGATCACATCTCCCCAGCACTCAGAGAGCTAAAATTGCTCCCAATTGAAATGCGTGCCAATTTCAGAACGGCCTGCCTCACGCACAAATCCTTTCATACAGGGAAACCAGCCTACCTGGCCGCCAAACTCAAGAAGTCTGGTCAGACAAGAAGCCTCAGAAGCTCCAACACTCTACTCCTCACCCCGCCGAAAATCCGCAAACAAAAAACTGCTTCTCGATCCTTCTCTGGAAAAGCCCCCAAAATCTGGAACTCCATCCCAGTTCACATCAGGACTACCCCCTCCTTTCTACAATTCAAAAGGCAACTCAAAGACCTCTTCCTTAACCGGTCTTTCCCAAAAGGATAGTCGCTGCCGAAACACCTAAGCCTCCACTTCACAGGACGTAACCACGGCCTCACCATGACTTATGCCTATTCCCCCCCCCCCCTTCCCCCGGCTTTTGCTCACTATTGTGACTCCCTTTGTTTTCCTTTCCTGTAATGTTATTCAACACACAGGTCTTCCAGTTTGCCTGATTCAATGAAATTTGAAATTGCAATTATTTATTTATTGTTCAGTTAGTTAAAACCATAACAATATCACAAACACTAATTTTAAAAAGAACAAATTGCATAAAAGTTACATGTCTCTAAAATCATATTATCTTAACATTTATATAATTACTAGCAGCCTGCCCCAGCGTTGCCCGGGGCAGAAGGGGGCTGGGGGCAGCATTTCAGGCTTGCGTGCACTCCCGCCCCAGCCCCCGCCCGCCACCACATTGTCTGTGTCCCGGACAATGTCGTGGCGGATGGGGGCCGGGGCAGGAGTGCACGCAAGCCTGAAATGCTGCCCCAGACCCTGAGCCTTACTGCAGTTGTTCCGGGCCAACATCCCGCACCGGCTCCCTCCCGTCCCGTGTCCCAGAGCCTTACCTGAGCCGCCGCTCCTCCTCGAGCTCCTCACTTCACCGCCGCTCCTCATCGTCATCACGTACGTGGCGGCCAGCGCTACGTCGTGGCCGTTAGCGTCGCGGCCGGGGCTACTTTCAGGGCACTACTTTTTTTTAAGTTATATTTTTAAATGTACGTTTTTTTTTTATATAACCTATGTCCATCTGCACACCCTGAGGAATACAATAATGTATTGGGTGTGTGGATTGGCGCTGTGGTTCCCGAGTTTACCTTGCCTAAAGGTTTGTGTTCTCTCTTTATAATAGTAGTATAGATAAAATATACTTCATGTTTTATCATTGCTCAGATTTAGCTTTCAGTTCTTGTTCGTGAATGCGTAAAAATGTAATCAGTTTACAGTTCATTTGGGGGTCAGTGGAGTCCAGTCCTTTTATGATAGCTGTTCTGCACGACTTTATGCCTCTATCCAGAAATGCTCGTCATAATATTGTGGTTCGTGCTAGTTGCAATATCTTGCAGCGGCATACAAGATGAATCAAATCTTCCTTTTCATAGCCACAATGCCGGCAATTTTCATTTTCCTTATATTTCCAATGAGGGGCATCCGCAAGAGTGGGGAACTGTCCAAACCTTAATGTTATTAACTTCCTCTTTACGTAAATGGAATAAGTAGAATCCAAAAAGGCCTCTTGTTTCAATGTTTTATAAGTGTTGATCAATGTCCATGAATGTCTTCTTGTAGCAAAACAAGGTCTTCATCAACCATTTGGTAGGAAATTTGTTTATTCCACAGTTCACTTGTGCAGGTCATCTTTAATGAGTGTTCCAAAACTGTATATGCTGGCCAGTGTTTATCTTGTTCCATTTCCTGCCATAAAAATGTGTTAAGACTGTTTTCTTCTACATTTTGTTTTATTTGGTACCATACTTTAATGTATGTGTAAAGTCTGCTCAGTGTTTCCTTCACTAGCCCGAACTCCAGGCGCATCTGTGCTGGTGAGGAAGTCTTCGGGAGTTGAAGAACCTTTTTATAAATGTGCGTCATTAGTTTGTTTAGGGTTTCTGAATCATTCCCGTGCATTGCAGCGCTGGTGTATGGTAGTGTTGGCAGAGCTTTAGCTGAAATTATCGTTATTAATGGTTTCAAAATGGACCCTCCAGTTTCTTTGCAAGTGTTTAAGGGTAAATGTTAGTGCCCCTTCTCGATGTTTCATGTATTTTTTCTGATCGGGAAATTTGTCATCAATAAAAAATCCCAAATATTTGTAACATGATACTTTCTCCAGCAGATTACCCTTTAATCTAATATGTTGAGTCGAGATTGTTTGATTTGTAATAAGCATAGATTTGGTTTTTGAAAAATTTAATTCCAAATTATTTACCGACAGAAATTCGGAGAGTTTGTTTAGTAGTGGTGTCAAGCCTACCTTAGTCAAGCTTAAAAGAACGATATCATCTGGGTAGGCGAGATGCGATAGATGTAGTTTTCCTAGCTTCGGTGAGTGTGAGTTAATTCCATCTAGCTGTCTTGAAATGTCTGAGATGAATAAATTAAAAAGGTGTGGACAAGCTTCATGCGTACCCAGGTATCTGTATAAAACAGTAGTAGACCTTTCAATATTCTGTCTGGTATGCCCCAGGATTTTCATTTGGACCACATGAGTTTCCGATCTACGCTGTCAAGGGCAGCTTTTAGGTCGATGTAACACAGATGGAGATCTTGTTTTCTATTTTTGCATCTTTCAGCGATCAATGAAATGGACAGAATATTTGTAGTGGTTCCAATACCCTTCCTAAATCCGGTTTGATTTATTGGTATTAGGTTACATTCTCCTAGACCAATCAGCTAGGTCTTTAAGGATTAATGACGCAAAATATTTAGCTTCAACATCCTGTAAGTCGATTAGCCTATAATTTTTGGGACTTGATCTGTCACCTCCTTTGTAAATAGGGGTAATGATTGATCCCTGCCAACTTTCTAGGGTTTGATTGTTAAGTTCTACGTCAATGTAGAGTTTCCTAGGATCGAGCTCCAGTACTCCGAGTCGTATTTAAAAGTTGCCTGGGAAATACCATTCGGGCCGGGAGCGCCGTCGCTTCTGCCTTTCTTTATTATGTTTGTTATTTCTTCGGTTGTGTACATTGATTGATTGGTCGGTGATTTCAATTCATTCTCAATAGTGTGCTTCACAGTGGGTAAATGGAGATTGTCGATGTCGTGGAGTTGTTTTTCTTTAAATTTATCCCTGAGGAAGTTAACCCACTCCTGCTTTTGTATGTGCGATATTAAGATGTTTCGAGGTCTCCACAAGTTGCTAATTGTCTGTGAAAATTTGTTTAGATTCAAATGTCTTAAGTTGTAAATTAGTTTAGACCAGAAACTCTCTGCTTTCTCTTTTTTAAATTCCCATATTCTATTTTGAATTGTATTCCCATTTGTTGAAATATTTTCCAGCATACGCCCTTCGATTTATCCTGTAGCAGTCTCCTTTGAGCTTTTCCTAGTTCTTTCTTTAACACTTGCAGAGCTTTTGGTAGATATCTTGTCTGGTCATATCTTCTGACCCTAATTTCTGACACTTTCATAGTTTTTTCTACTTTGTTTAGGAATAGCGACCAAGCTTGTATTCTGTTAGTGGGTTCTGATGTTAATTCGGCCAAGAGACTCTTTATTGTTAAAAACAAGTCTATTTTATTTGTGTTCGTCCATTTCAGGCGTTTTAAATTGATTGAAGTAATTTCACCCTCTGGAAAATTAGTAATTTGGTGTCTTTGTGTTTTTAGGTTGAAGATCACATACTGTATTGAGTGAATGTTCAAAGGAGTAAACTCTATGTAGAAGCGAGCTAATGTTGGTAATAAGGGAAGAGTTACGAGTGTGAAGTCTAACGTTCAATGTGTTTACGATCGCCTTAATATGTTGCCTCAACCCATGTTGTGAAGTGCTCCGATACCTTCGGGTCTGGCTAGCGCTATTCAAAACTCTACAATAAATAAATAAATGAATAATTCTGTTATTTATGTTTCACTTATCACACTAGGGTTCAAGGCAACAGCTCACTTAGGTGCCTTAAAAAGATTTTATCGTTCTACGGGTAGGAGACATTTTAAAACTCTTTTAGAAATTTATCAGGTGAAGATAATGCCCATTCTCTCGAGTGCACTCAAATGTATCCCCATAAGTAAGTGGTTTATCTTAAACTTATTTGAAGGGAAGCTCCTTCGCAAGATAGTAACCTTGAGCCAAGCAACCCCCATCCAGGTTATGCGCTTAGAGTTTTCCTTCCTTGGTGTCCATTCCACATATCTGGCAAATGTAATTAGATGGGCATTTAATCTTCTGCATCCTTTGGAAGGTACTCTGAGAGATCTCCTGAACAATGAAACCTTTAAGGAAGAAGTAGGCTCTTATACTTTTAATAAAAACCGTGAGATCGCACAAGCGAATTTTCAATGCACTGTCGCCCATCTTCAATCTGGACACCAGCACAATTAAAGTTGTTTCTGAAAAATATGTTGTCCAGATTTAGCAATACAAGGGTTATAGCACATTGTTCCCAGTTAGAAACGTATAAGCTCCACTCTGCTAACCTAACATTTAAAACTCATCAAGAATACCTGAGGTTTATACTAGATCATAGCACTAGGTGTTGTATAATTATGTTAATGTTGAGCATTTTGCCATTAACCCCTTGCCTGCTGATGACGAGCCCAGCTCGTCATGAGGCACAGTGGAGCAGTCCTCATGACATGCTGGACTCGTCATAACGGCCGCACCACTTCCCCCGTGGTGAATTCCACACCTGTGCGGACGTTCTACAGGAGTGGGCGGAGTCATGACGAGCCCAGCTCTGCATGAGCACAGCTGCACTGCATGAGCACCGTGGCGCAGCGCGCTGCCCCACTCCCCCCGCACAGGAGGGGAATTACCCCTGCGGTTAAGGGGTTAAACAACTTTAAAAAGCGTTGGTCGAACATAAGCGATAAGACTGGAATGTGATTTTTTCAAGGGTGGGATCCAATATATAAAGCATGCATTATTTGCCTGCCCCAGTAGGACAGTGCTTGAAGTGAGGAATCGTTTTATAAAACCTCTGGAGCATATTCTCAAGAACGTGTGATACCATTTCAAAAGTAACTTAACGCAACTCTAAACATCGCCGTCAATCGCTGGAAAATAACACTGTGTCAACTAAGTACTCACAACACGTCGGTACCATGCGATAGTCACCAGATAATGATTCAAATGACAGCATTAAAATCAACACCACTACGCAAAAATGCAAAACGCAAATGCAAAAAAACCTGCAATGAGGCCAATTACAATACAAAAATCACCAAAAACCAGTGCCAGGCCTGTAATTCACACGTGTCAGGTGGGAAAAATCACCATAAAATTTGAAAAAAAACAGACAATCAAATGCCAAATAACAGCGAAGCACAATGGATGTTGCTGGAGCAAGTACGGAGGAGAACCAGAATCCCTCGCCTTGGACCTCGGGGTCACGGAAGGCCAAGAGAAGTAGAGTAGGAAGAAGAGCTTCAGTTCGCAGGAAAAGAGGATCCTGATATCGGAGGTGGTAGAACACCATAAACAATTGTTCGTCACCTCCACTGTGTCATTGGCAACCAAAAATGGACTATGGCAGTCCATCGTGGAGAAGTTGAATGCAGTGGGAGTGTTGAAGAGGACAATGGAAGAGGTCAAGAGGCGATGGAAGGATGTCAAGTGCAATACCAAGCTGAAACTCACCAACAACCGGAAGGCAGCAATGCAGACTGGAGGTGGGAGGCTTGCGCCACAGGAGGAGTAGGATGATATGGAGGAAATGGTGTCCACAGTCATCAGTGGGGAGACAGTGGCTGGAGTCGGGGGACCGGACACTGCTCAAAATGACCGGACACAACAGCAGCAGGGTGAGTAATGACCAGGGACTAGGGGATGGGAGGAGATGGGCACAATGGCACACATGAACAATTGAGCTGAGCACATCTGCGGACAAATCATGTCACAGCCCCAAACTCCCACCAAGAGACCAATGTACCCAAGTATGCAACATCTCAGCACTGTGTAATCATAGAAGTCAAAGGCAAATCGCAGGACAGGGATAAGGGGCAGCAAAATCAGTGCAGCAGGGGCCACTCCCCCAAAATGCAGCACACACACATAACATGCAGAGAACATCAACACTGACAATGTGGCACAAACCACAACACGTCCACAACAGAACACAGGTCACAACTGGTGCCAACTGTGTATAGACACTGGCCAATCACAATTGGCATTGCAGGGAAATGTGAGTTGATAATGTACAAGTACAAACACACACACGTCTGTTGTCGAAATGTCCACTGTCCCCATCAAATAGGCAGCTACTCCCAAACAGCCTTGATGTACACAGTCATGCAGTCTGTATGTAAACATGTACAATGCAACAACATACATGTAAACACATTGTTAAACTGCATCTCCCCTTCACATTGCAGAGGGAGAATCAACACCTCTTGCAGAGCAGCCTGACCCTCTCTTCTCTGAAGATGAAAAGGACCACCACAGCTTCAACTCTGTTGCCCTCCAAGAGTTCATTGACAGCCTCCGCAGCCCACTTCCAGGAGCAGGGCAGCCCAGCTGCAATGAAGATACCCCACCCCCTGCATAGACTACACAGCAGGCAGCACCTGCCTCCACAGCTGCCTCAAAGGACCCCCACGAAGAACACATGGCCTTCCAACGCCGTGTATTGGGGTGCCAGGAGCAACTGCCTGAACAGGTGTGGGTGGGCTTCGACCGCATGGCAGACAAACTAGATGCCATACGTGGGTGTCTAAGTCCCTAATGGACACCCACAGTACACTCCATGCACTCCAACGGACCATGGTTGACATCGCTGGAGCCCTGACTCAGAGAATAGTGTCCAGTCAGAGTTGTTCTTGCAATGTCACACAGGAGTTGGGAAACATGCGGAGGATAATGGAGACCATGGAGTTGGCGAATGCGGAAAGAGTGGCTGCCACAGCTGCACACCAGCAAGTGGTAGCTGGGTTCCTCAATGACCTCAAAACCATCCTCATGGCATTGCTGCCACAAGGCCAGGCGCTAATGCATGCTGCTGCTACCACTACATCCACATCTCCGCCCCCTGAAGTGTCAGTGCAGTGAGGCAGACATTCCACCTCCCCCCCTGAGACTGCCACACAGTGCTGGAGAAAGGTTAGCACCACCCACACATGAGGCATATAGAACTGCAGAGGACGAAGATGTGGATGAAACAGCCTTTGTGGTAAGAAGGATGCAGTAGCATTCATCTCCATCATATGGCCTGTTTCTGCTTGGTTCTGCCCTCTGCATCATCACCTTCCACTGTCCCCCGATGCACCCTGCGACACTCACCTTGAACCTCGACATGGACTGCCATATTTTGTTTGATTGCCAATGGCACAGCACTCAGACAGCGGACTGAACACTTCCTCTTCCTTTGGACTTGTCATTCCCTGAAGGACTCTGGCTGACCCTCCTCAGGCCAACATTGTACAGTGGGGTTTGCACGACCCTGTACTGTTCCAGATGCAACAATCCACTGAATGTGCATTAAACATTCCGAATCACACAGATGTGTTGTGTCTATGGTTTTGCGTGTGTGGAAGTATGGATGAACGTAGGGTCAGTGAATTCCTCTTACGTCCATGTGGCTCATGTCGTTGGACTTAAGTCACATTGCCGAATGTTGTCTGGGTGGCGCCAAGGCAAAAACAGGGACACACGCATTTGTTACTTCCTTGTCCAGCCCTGTACGGAACAAAGCCCAGAGCCCCGGGGTCATTGTTCAAACACTTACGCTGGACTGGCATATGCCGGGCCAGCCCAGTCCTCTTACGCTCACAGGGGGGGACGGCAACGTTACATGTCCCATGTCTTCAATGTAGGGATCTGCTGCTCACAGGTCTAGTCCTTCACGGCTGGTGTACACCCACACCGCACCCATCCAGCAAATGCGTCACAGGACATGTGACCCTGCCAATAAAAAGGGCCGGGTGCACGTGCTCAACACCATTTCCAACCTTGCTCAGGGTGTATCCGTGTTGAGTATGTAGGCATGAGGGCCCAGGGGCCTGCAACATCACATTCCGCTGGCCCAGAGGTGACATGATGGTGTCCGCATCATGATACCCAATCATAGAGGGTCCATGACTTGAGGGGAACAGACTCTGTGGCACCGGATGCACTGCGGCTGGCACAGGCGCACCGCCACGGGACGGTGACTTTGGGTGCACTGAGGTAGGGGCACCTAAAGTGCTGAACAGGTGTGCAACCTGCGATGATGCCCCGTCCTGGTGGTCCGGACTGCTCTGGTTTTGTGTGCCCTGCTGGAGCGCAGTGTAGGCCTGAGCCAGCGGACATCAGGGACCTCCTGCCAGGTGGCGTCTCCTCCTGGATCACAGAGTTAGTGGCACCTGTAAGGCTGAGCGGGAGTGCAGCCTGCGATAATGTCAGGTGCACTGGTATGTCCTCTGCCATGGCGAAATCAAGACCCAGAATCAAAGTTCAGACCTGGTGGCCTGCGGAGCGGGGATGCATGATGTGGAGGGTGCCATGTCCGTGGGCCCCGGGCTTGTGGATTGCGGCGGCATGTGGTGGGCCCTCATCTCTACACGCAGTGGCGGAAGGTGAGCAGTGAGGCCTGGGTGTGCAGGGGCATGCATGCACCGTGGGGCGGTGGGAGGGACGCATCTGTCTGGGTGCACAGGGCGGACAGGCGATGATGTTGTGTGCAATTGTATGTACTTTGCCATTCATGTATCTGGACTCTGTTTCAGATGACAGATCTGTTTCAGATGTGGGACCTGGTGAACTGCACTACATGCCGGCACATGGTTGGGGATGATGGACGGAGTGCTAAACATTGAAAGCACTCACCCCCAGTCAACCGATCTGGGTTTAATCCATCATCATTCTTTAGATCACCCCGCCACCCCAGTTCAGACACGGCCATATGCAAATCAGTCTGACCCTGTGCCTAATGGGAACAGTCCAGCCCGAACTGCCAAGCCATGTCTTCCCTGGACCGGAAACAAGCATCCTGGGACCGGTTTCTGGCTAATCAGCCATCATCAGCCAGGCTAGCTTGAATCCAGTGGCAAAGTGAGCAAGGGACCCACGTCTGAGCATACCCTGCCAACTTAGGGCGAACAAAGCAATACGAAAGGGGATGATGGCCGGAGTGTTGAACATTGCAAGCACTCACACTCACACCCAGTCAACTGATATGGGTTTAATCCATCATCATTCTTTAGCTCACTCCTCCACCCTGTGAGATTGAATACTTTTTTAATACTGCCTCATTATATACCTGCAAAACAAATTTGACTCAGAAAGGCATTCCACCAAGAAATCTTGGTACAACATTCTAAAATATTATTCAACACACACAGAGTAATGTTAAAGGAATCTTAAATGTAACTTATTATGGTGCAAATTAAAAGATAGTAGGATTTCTCCACAGGTCAAACAAAAGGCAAAGAATTTATATGTGGAAGAGGTCCTGCATTATAAATAACATCGACCTTTGACACAATGCAGCCCAGTAGAACAGCTTGAAGCTTGATCTAGCAGAGGATTATGGAGCCCTGACATTTCTTGAAAGTCCAGAAAAGAGGAAATAGAAGGGTCCCACTGTTTTTTTAATAGTATGTATGGTATTCTGGGTATGTAGGATGTTAGATGGGTCACTTTTGAACTTCAATGTGTATGCATGGAATTCTCAGAATGCAAGTGTTTAGCTATCCCACCTTAAGAACCTTACCAATTTCATTTGCAACTCTAAGTGCTTGGGAGCAAGAGGCATAAATCTGAAATGTGCTGTTAGACCTGTCATCCTTAGGGTGGTCTTCTTTCTACCTGCTTACCTCCACTTTTTGTTTATCTTTTTGTTGACCTTAGGATTCTGAGCACTTTACCACTGCTAACCAGTGCTAAAGTGCTTATGTTTCTCCACTAAAACATTGGTGATCAGCAATGTGGATAGGACTTGTATTTGTGCAATACCATATGATAGTTCAGTGTTCACTACAACTCTATACTTACGACCGGTTCTCCCTGATTGACATCCTTTGATTTTTCCACAAGTCTTTTTGCCCCATACCCATTTTCTCTACAATATTTGTGGTGTTATCTGGCAATAATTTGAGCTAGCCAATCTGGAGGCATACACTGTGGCTCAGCTCAAGAGGTTATGCCAGGAGAGAAGGGTGTTCCATAACCGGAGTGCCAATAATTGAGAGCTTCAGAAAGCCTTAAGAACATGGAAAGCGGGCAATCCAGAAGGAGAACTGTATGAGGTGGAGCGGTCAGAGTCTGATGAAGGACTGGAGCAGGACCAAGATAAAGATCTTGTCTTGCAGCCTGCTGATGTGGGGAGCAATAATATCCCAGGACTGGAAGTCCACAGCAGACCAGGCAGCAGTGTGTCATCAAGGATCCCTGAGAGAAGGGTCCAACAACAGAAATGGTGGCATCATAACTGCAGTGTTCACTGGTGAGTCCAGAAGCAGGATCCCAAAGGATTTGGTGCCCATTAAGGTGGTAGGGGATGACACAGACAAATGGTTTGCAGCCTATGAAGTGGCTCTGCGAGTGCACAAGGTCCCAGAGAAGTTCTGGGATGGTAGTGTGTGGAGGTATATGCCAACTATGGGGAGGGATACACTCCTTACACACTCCTTACACTAGGGATAGAGGACCGGACATACTACACTGCAATGAAGGCCATCCCAGTCAGCAAGTTTGGACTGACCCCTGAGAGGTATCGGCTCAGAATCAGGGGCAGCCACAAGATCTCATCACAAAAATGGGTGGATTTTTTGGATTATGCCAGCAAGGCACTGAAGGGCTGGGTGAGGGGCAGCAGGGTTAAAAATTATTCAGAGCTGTACAACCTGATTTTGAAGGATCATATGCTTGTTTTTTGTTTTCCAGAGCTAGGCCAACACCTAATTGTTAGCAAGTTAACTGGCCCCAGCAAATTTGCTCAGGAGTCAGATATCTGGGTCAGCACAGAGTGTCCAAGAAAGCATCTGGGGGGACTCCCAAAAGGGTGGTCATGGCTCCCACCAGAAGAAAAAGGGGGAGATAAAAAGACAGAGTTCTCTAAAGGCCCCCCAAAACAACACACAGGGGAAAGAGTCTGGTTTTTATTTCAAAACTGGCCACCAATAGAAAGACTACCCTGACAAAGTTCAGCAGCCCAAGCCCATTAAGTGCTGTGAGTGCTACATGTGTAGACACTACAAAGGGAATCTCAAATGTTCAAAAAGAGCACCAGCTCCGACTGGAGTAAAGAATCCAGAAGTGGCTAGTGTAGGGCTGGGGGAGGATTTTGTCCCAGTTAGTGGGAAGAGTTTATTAGGGTTACCCTAGTGTCCCTGGATGGCAGTCAGATGGTTTCTAAGACCCATGTGCCCTCAAATACTACTAAGTATAGGTAATGGGTCACCATCAATGGATAAGGTTTGGAGGCTCTGAGAGATACAGGAGCCAGTATGACTATGGAAAGGAATCAGCTGGTGTCCCCAGAGCGGGTAGTTCCTAAAGCATTCCTCCACGTTGTGGTGGCTGCCAACAGAGAGGGTTCCTACCCAGTGGCCCCTGTTTCCTTGAGTAGGGGGGTTACAGGTCTTCTGAAGTTGCTGTGAGTCCTGCCATTCCTGTGGACTGTTTGTTAGGTAATGACCTTTCACACACTATCTGGAAGGAAGTGGAGCTCAAGACTCACGTGGAGATGTTGGGGTTACCTGATTGGATCTGTGCAAAGACAAGGTCCATGGCTGCCCAGGATGGGAGCCAAAAAGCACTGGAGCCTGGAACAGTGGCCCAGCCAGCTGCTAAAAAGGGGATAGACCGAGGGCATGGTAAACCAGCCCATGAGAGTCTTTATAGTGAGGTGGATGGGTACCTAAAGTGGCTGTCCCATGGCCGACTGAGGTGGGTACTGCTTCCCTTGGTGACGTGCCTATGCTTGTTGGGTGGCATGTAGAAGGAGGACTCACCAAGGAGGAGTTCTGTAGGGCAAAAAAGGAGTACCCAACCCTTTAAGGCATGAGGAAACAGGCTAAAGCCCAAGCAGCAGGCGATGTCTCTGGGAGTTATCACATTTACTGGGAGGACAGCCTCCTTTACAATGATCCTAAGGCTCCTGAGCATGGGCAGCAAGGGCCCTGGTGGTCCCCCAATGCTACAGAGCCTTCCTACTGGAGTTGGCTCATGAGATTCCCCTTGCAGGGCACTTGGGCCAAGACAAGACCTTTGCCAGGCTTGCCCTATATTTCTTTTGGCCCAAGATCATGACATCCTCAGATGAATTCCGCAGGAGCCGTTTAACCTGCCAGGCTAGCATACAGGGCGAAAGCGTAAAGCCCCCCCCCCTAACCCAATGCAAGATGGTGGCACACCCTGGGCATCAACATTGTAGTGCATATGGATCTCCAGACTGCTTTAGGCAACAGGTTCATCCTGGTTCTGGTGGACCATGCCACTTAGTACCCAGAAGCAATTTCTCTGAGGACCATGACTGCACCTGCAGTGGCAAAAGCCCTAATGGAGATGTTCACACTAGTGGGTTTCCCCAAGAAAGTTGTGTCTGACAGGGGCACAAGCATCATGGCTGCTTATATGCAGTCAATTTGAAATGACTCTGGAGTAACTTACAAGTTCTCCACTCCTTATCATTGTTAATATTGATGTCAATCTAAGCAACAATACATGTATATTCAAAACAAGATTAAGTCACTGTTGCCAAAGTCTCCCGAGTTGACATCTCCATCAACCCCAAGTAAGAAATATGTGACCACGCAAGCCCTGCGACCTATGCCTAAGGGTACTGATTGACAGATCACAGGTGGCGTGAAACGTAACCAGCCAGACAAACACACAAACAGGAAAAACTCAGATTACTCCCACAGGCAGCAACACCACAATGGTCCCAAGAGTTCGACCCCAATAAAGCACATATGGCCGGAGGGGCGCCCGTGTTAATAAAACACCAAAAAGTTAGAAGACACATGACATTAGGAACACCCAGCCAATCAGAGCAAAGCACACACAGTACATGCAGTGATCACCCGCTCCCCATACCGGACTTTAGGACACTTCACCTACTGGCCTTCATTGTGTCCATGCAAGGTGGAGACCTACCTGCTTTTCCTGTGAGGTGGATTGATTTGCAGCCCATTGCTAGGTCCACATTTAGATTTCTAAAATAAGATCTAAATTGTTCTATGATGATCTAAAGACTGTATATAATGGCACTCAGAATGAATGTAAGTTGAGACAGACCTCAGACCCGTTTCTGTGAATGCTTTCAGGCAAACCTACCAGAGCCTTGCTGTTTGCCACAATAGAAGCCTGTTCGGTCCTGCTGGGGGGCACTGTCTGTTTGAGGCCGCCTTTTTGAATCTTATTGCTGGTCCCGCAGCCCTTTGGCATAGCGCCCGGTGTCCCCCTGCCGTCGCAGCTCCTTTACAGCCGAACGCGGCCGCTGTGTGTGGGTGGGGCCGTGGGCGAGGAGGAGGACCACCATTACCAGCTGCCATAGCGGCCGGAAGCCGCCTACGGTCAAACCGAGCCAGGAGGCGCATAAATTCCAGCATCACCCCGCATCGCGGGAGCGCACGGGAGAAGCCCGGGCAAAGGGCGGGCCGTCTGTGGCCATCCGGGGCCGAAAGAGGCCGGGCTGGGCCCCATCTCTTACATCTATGGGCAGGACCTTAAGGGCATCAGCTATATCAACTACAAGTGAGTTTTAAGACATTTCTTATTATACTGATTTGGTCCCTCCCATCGAACTGCCGGTTTATTTAATTAGAGTGTCCGGAAGCCCTTGATACTGAGTGTTGATTATACTGACACATGGCCAAAGCAAACTCCAAAGTGTGTGCAGGGTTTGGGGGTGCGGGAACTTTGGACACCTTTTTGAAAAGGGCAGAATCTGTTGTGGCCAAAGAGATTGAACTTGTTGAAAGAAGATTATCATTGGACCCTTTATGTCACACACTTCTCCCATTTGTAACCATAGAGCCCAATGTATGTTCCAATATTCCCCCTGACTCGATTGTTCCCCCCCCAGGTTTCAACTATCTCCCCCAAATTGTCGGGCCAGTGTCAAATGCTAGTCTATTACTTACTGATGGATCATCTGTTAGCTCTAGCCCACCACCCTCACCCCCAGCCACACACACCAGGCAACTGCGGGCCATGGTGTCCACCAACAGCAAAGTCTCACTGGGGAAAAGGAAAGCTATTGGCGCACCGAAAAGTAGTAGGCAACAAGCCAACCAGGCTAGAAATAAAAACTCTGCATCTGGGTTGGGTACATAGGCAGGAAATTTGGAAAATGTAATTAATTTGGATACCGAGGTAGGTTCAGTTGGAGGAAATGAGAATAAGTTGACGGAGACAGTAAACAATTTGGGTGGGAATATTTCAGAGTTGATAAAGCTTATGGAGGAAAATTTTAAGGCACTTATCGCCCCAGTATTTGACAAACTTGAGGAAATAAGCCACAGACTTAATATTATTGAAAATCATATGAAACAACAGGAAGCCCCAAAGACTGGGACTATTCCATCTGAAGTGCACCGTTTGAGTGCTCTTACAACCACCGTAACTGATCTGGCAGACTCTATCATAACCAGAGCAACCCAATTCGAAGCCCCCAACATTCCATCTATAGTATCAGGAGCCAATCAAGGAGTAAAACCGGGCCCTAGGGGCCCAGTAGGGAGATTATATCCTTCTTCTCAGACTTCCCACAAAGAGTTATCCCTAGACCACCCTCCGGAGGCATGCCCGTAATCCATAATTCTGGCAAATGTCCCCAAAACGGAAGATGGGAGAGATGAACATTGGACTATACTTAAAAACAAAGCTCTCCATTTTCTAAGTATTTAAACAGTATTGGGTGAGCATTTGTTGTTCAACAATTTTAAAATGGGGAGAAGGGTACCTTGGGTAGGGAGGACTAAGAAAAGTATGAACGGTGACTGTAAGTTTTGGCTCCTCAAAATTGGTGGATGATATCTTGAGACAGACGGGATCAGCCAGGATCCACTATGACTACATCAATGTACTCCCATTGGGGTATTTTTATCCACCTCTTAATCACAGAGCCAATATAAATAGAGAGTATCCAACCCAGATAGACCCCCTCATTTGCTCTGTTACACTAAGTAATAGATATGAGATACTAAGCTCATTAGATGCAAATGACTGACTCGCATGTGGCAAAGCACAGGAACAGGGAATAGCTTGTACAACTGATCATAGAATGTGTATCCCTACTGGCCACGGGATACAGGAATTAAATCCTCCCATAGAAATAGATAGAATTATCAGAGTACAAACATCCTACAATAAGGTTAGAAGCAAAAATTATTCAGACCTCAGAATCCTGAGTTGGAATGTTACTGGTTTAGAATCTAGACTAGCTGATACTGATTGGCTGTGTATAATATCCTCTCAGGACATACTTATGTTGCAGGAAACATGGGCCACACAGGATTTACATATTGAAGGCTTTCATTGTTTTAATTTAGTGGCACCTAAGCCCAATTTAGGAAGAGCAGTGGGGGGGGTTATTCATTGGCATTAGTGTAATGTTAGGTGGGAGTTTTAAATCAGTTCAGTTTTTAACGTCTTTATTTCGAATTTTCTTCATAAAAGACATGCATAATAATACAAAACATATAACAGAAATGTGAAAATTTTAAACAGACAAAGAAAGAAAAATTTGTTTAAAAATCTCAATTAAATGTACGTAAGAAGACGTCTTATAAAAAAGGTTAAAACAAGTATATATAGAAAAACAATACATTAATACTGCCCAGATATGATAGATAGGCTATAGCAGACTGTTTTAATTATTCAGCTTGAAGTGCTACGAACATACCTTGTTCTAATTAACCAGGCCCACCCAAGGAATTTTGCCAGCCCTATGGATAACCATTCGGCTGTGTTGAATCTCAAGATGATCAGTGCTTCCCTGCTCGCCCGGGTGTTTAGTCTATTACATATTGGCTTCAACCACTTAAGGCGTGGCTCGTGATAAGCAGTACATACAAATAGAAAATGACCTATTGATTCTTTGCTTTCAGAACAACAGGGACAAGATGTGGACTCCGATTTCTGCCAACCACTAGTAAAATCCCTTAGAGGCAAAGTACCTATACGAAACTGATGGTAAAGTTTCCTGTCTAAACTTTTTAGGATAATGTCCCAATAGGTCTCTGTATGTGGAACTACTTTATGAATCAAAAACAAGCCTGTCAGGTTAGGTTTCTCCGAAAGCACAACGTGTTCTTCTTTAACCATGGACCAGAAGAGAAGTTTAAAATCTTTCTTTGATGGAAAGATGTGAGAACCCGGCTCGGACCAAAGCAAAGGAAGGCCCATTCTAGTAAGAATATTCTTAATAGTCTTAAACCAGGGTATTTCCCCTGCCCCTTGTTGTGCTCTAACATCCTGTATCTCCTGGGCAAACATGGCAAGCTCCGGGGTAGACCATATACGTCTCCATAACGCCACCATCCTACATTGGGCTTGATGTTTAACAGAATAAAAGCCCATATCCAGCATAAGTGGTAGTGCTGGCGTTGATGGAGGGAGACTGACTAAATTGCGGAAGAATTTGTTCTGAATCCTATCAAGGACAGCCAAATCGACACTCCCCCATATGTCAGCCCCGTATAGTATGGCCGAGCTAATTTTGGCGCTATAAATTTTAAGCGCAGGTAAAACTCTTTTGGTCAAAGAACACAGTTGCTCCTTCACTAAGCAGCCAGATAAACGAGCAAATTTCAAACTAAGTGCCGCTATTTGTTCTTTCCAGCGTAACCTATAGTCCATTGTAACACCTAAGTATGTCATGACCTCAACCTGTTCTAGGCTAGACCCATTCATCGTTACATGACCCCTCAGCGGTTTATTTTTTGTCAGGACCATGAACTTGGTTTTAGAAATATTAATTTCGAAGTCATTTTCATTACAAAAGTCCACAAATTTGTTAATAGCCACCTGAAGACCCATCTGAGTTTTAGCCAGAATTAGGGTGTCATCAGCGAAGATTAAAAGGGGAAATTTGGTCCCACCCAGTGTTGGTGCATCTGTCGGGGTAGCTGAGAGGAACTTGACCACCTGGTTGATAAAAAGTATGAATAGGGTAGGGGCCAGGACACAGCCCTGTCTCACTCCACGGGTCACGGGGAAGGAGTCACCCAGCTGATCCTCTCCCTGACCAACGACCCCGCCGCCGCCAGAGCCAACCTTCACAAAGGGATGAAAGATGTAGCCGAGTGGATGACGACCAGCCGCCTGAAACTGAACTCAGACAAGACGGAAGTCCCCATCCTGGGCTCCTCGCCCTCCGCCTGGGACGACTCCTGGTGGCCCCCCGCCCTGGGCACCGCACCCAAACCGACAGACCACGCACGCAACCTGGGCTTCATCCTGGACTCCTCCCTCTCCATGACCAGTCAAGTAAACGCCGTCTCCTCGTCGTGCTTCAACATCCTGCGCATGCTACGGAAGATCTTCCGGTGGATACCCACCGAGACCAGGAAGACGGTCACCCAGGCCCTCGTCACCAGCCGACTGGACTACGGCAACGCCCTCTACGCCGGAACCACCGCCAAGCTCCAGAAGAGACTCCAGAGGATCCAGAACACCTCAGCCAGACTCATCCTCGACATCCCACGACACAGCCACATCTCCGGACATCTGAGAGACCTGCATTGGCTCCCCGTCAACAAAAGAATCACCTTTCGTCTCCTCACCCACGCACACAAAGCCCTACACGATCAAGGCCCGAGCTACTTCAACAACCGCATCAACTTCTACGCTCCCAAACGCCACCTCCGATCAGCCAGTCACGCCCTCGCCGCCGTCCCCCGCATGCAAAGAATGACAACAGGAGGAAGGTCCTTCTCCTACCTGGCCGCCAAGACCTGGAACTCCCTCCCTCCCGACCTGCGCCTGACTCAAGACCACCTCTCCTTCAGGAAGAAGCTCAAGACCTGGCTGTTCGAGCAGTAGCAGCACCCCCCCCCCCCAAGCGCCTTGAGACCCTCCGGGTAAGTAGTGCGCTCTATAAATGTCTTTGATTGATTGATTGATTGAGTCCGTTACCTGACCCTGGCGACCCCATCTAACTCTGGCGAAATTTTCCTCATGCATCCTGATTGTAAGTTCTAGGAGGGCAGTAGGAACACCCATCCTCCTTAAAGCTGCCCACATCTTTCCTCTGGGGACCAAATCAAACGCAGATTTGAGATCCACAAATGCTGCGAATATAGTGCCTCCTCTCAAGAACACAGTTTTCCAGTAGATCATAACAAATCTGAGTATTTGGTCAACTGTGCTAATATTAGCCCTGAAACCAGCCTGCAAGGGAGACAGGATGTCAACTTCTGTCATCCAGAGCTGGATTCTGCCTAGCAGCATTCTGGCGATTACCTTTTGTAGGGCGTCGATAAGGCTGATGGGTCGATAGTTTCCCGCATCAGTTCTATCCCCTTTTTTATACACGGGTAATATTTCCGCCCCTTTCCACGAGTCTGGTATCCTAACCCCTCTAGCTATAGCGTTCGCTAAGATGGTTATATAAGGGACCCAGTGTGCTTGAGCAAACTTAAAAAGGTCCGCAGGGACACAGTCCATTCCAGGAGCTTTTCCATTCTGCACTTGTTTTAAAGCTTTAATAGCTTCCATTTCTGTAAAAACAATCTGATCAAGTGAGGGCACCACAGTCGGTACACTGGTATCTTCCCTAATATTAAGGGAGATCCGTTCCGTGTTACTAAACTGTGCCGAGTAATGCTTGACCCATTTCTCTGCAGGGACATAATTAACAGGAACTTGCTGGTCCCCAGTCCCTCCCCATTTTACAACCTCCCAGAATTTTTGTTGGTTAGTAGAAGTACTTGCATTATATAAGTCTAACTAACGTTGTTCATCCCAGTTTGTTTTTGCCTCTTTAAGCACCTTCTTGTAATTAACCCTTTCTAGTTTTATATCTGTAGCTGACTTAGATTTGATAGCAGCTATCAGGGAGCTATGGGCTATGCGGCAAGTCTTATTATACCATTTCGCTCCTGTTTGAGCTGGGCCATTTTTTCTTCTTTTTACTGGTTCAATATTTTTTTTTTAATTTTGTTAAAAAGGGACTCATGAATCAACCCAATTTGTTCCAGTGATGTACCTTCGTTTAATATGGGCACCATCAATGTTTTAAATCAATACATACAAATAGCCTTAATTTCTAAGCAACAGAGTATAAAAATCAAGTACCTTTTTATTTAATACATTTCTATAACAATGACTTTCACTCTGCCCCTAATAAGAATTTCATTAGGCTTTTTATATTTATTTCCAAATTAGAGAAAGTTGTGGATGATGGTATGGGGATCGTTCTGGGTGGGGATTTTAATGCTAAATTATCAATAGATCCAGGAGGTACAGGATTACAAAATACTGATCAAGCAGAATGGAGGGGAGTGCAATTAGATTCCTTACTGAAGGAATATATTTTGTACAATGTAATGGACCTAGGTCAACCCTCCTCTAACCAGCTGGTACCGACATTTAGAGGAAGGGATAGTGCCTCTACTATTGACTTTATTTTTATAACTCCGAGGCTTGCAGATTGCCTATTGGGTAAAGAAGTCCTCGCAACTGATTTTGGGGATCATAATTCGCTTATAGTAGAATTAAGATTAGCACAACGCCCTTTGTATACTAGTGCATTAGGGACGAGGGATCTAGCCCCCACAACAGACAAACTAAGATTGAAATGGAGGGGGGTAGATAGTGGGGCAATAACAAAGATCTTATTAGAAAAACACTGTCTTCTAATTGCCTCATGTTTGTCGAATAGAGCACCCTGTCCTAGTACAATTGCAGATTTTATCATACTCTGTTCGGAGATTAGATCCTTATTATCAGTGCCAGTTTGTAAAGGCCAAAAAGACCAGAGATGGTTTGACCACAGTTGTTCTAAGGCAAATAGAAGCCTGCGCATGGCACTAACTGCTAAACCAAGAGTTAACGCAGATATTAGAGTTGCTAGGAAGGTTTATAAAACTGCTATATCCGAGCGCAAGGGGACCCTTTTGAGTGAACGCTGGGGAGCTCTTGTGGTAACAG
Source organism: Lissotriton vulgaris (assembly GCF_964263255.1). Lineage (NCBI taxonomy): Eukaryota > Metazoa > Chordata > Amphibia > Caudata > Salamandridae > Lissotriton > Lissotriton vulgaris. The sequence continues at coordinate 1,923,371 of NW_028248532.1, forward strand.
CCGGAAGATCGACTGGTAAGCCTTTCTGGTCTGCAGTAAGAGATCTATGCAATATGGGCCAGCAGCTAAGACCGATTAGCTGCAATATTACTAGCAAATCATGGGAGGATCACTTTTCATCATCACCAAATTTCTTTATTTCGGCAGTACATGCCATAAAAGACAGACATACAGTCATAAAAACAGAATATGTAAACAATTTAAAACATTAAAAAACAGTATTGATTTCAGCTAAAAGACAGGGATTGTCAAACAGTCCATTGTGTTTACAAAAATCAATTATTTAGATCTGCAGAAAGTGCATATGCATTAACAGTTCCGAGTGGCATTCCGTGCTTCCCTGCGTTTTAACCAGACCGCCGCCAAATATTTAGCTACGATTTACAAAAAGGGGGGTGGTGATGAACAGAGTGTCTGAGTTAAACAGACCACTCTTACCCAGTCCAAAGATCAGGGCTTGATCCATCACCGTTATTTATCTCACTGCCCCATCCCAGCTCAGAACCTGGCTATATGCAAATCAGTCTGTCCCTGGCCCAGTGCATCATGGGAACAGGGCAGACTAAACTACCAAGCCAATTCTTCACCAGAAAGGAGACAAGCTACCGGGGACCGGTTTCTGGCATTTCAGCCTTCTTCGGCCCGGCTTGCTTGAATCCTGATGGAGCAGTGAGAAAGGGACTCATGTCTGAGTATACCCTGCCACACCTATAGTGGCCAAAAACGATTTACAAAAAGGGGGGTGGTGATGAACAGAGTGTCTGAGTTAAACAGACCACTCTTACCCAGTCCAAAGATCAGGGCTTGATCCATCACCGTTATTTATCTCACTGCCCCATCCCAGCTCAGAACCTGGCTATATGCAAATCAGTCTGTCCCTGGCCCAGTGCATCATGGGAACAGGGCAGACTAAACTACCAAGCCAATTCTTCACCAGAAAGGAGACAAGCTACCGGGGACCGGTTTCTGGCATTTCAGCCTACTTCGGCCCGGCTTGCTTGAATCCTGATGGAGCAGTGAGAAAGGGACTCATGTCTGAGTATACCCTGCCACACCTATAGTGGCCAAAAACGATTTACAAAAAGGGGGGTGGTGATGAACAGAGTGTCTGAGTTAAACAGACCACTCTTACCCAGTCCAAAGATCAGGGCTTGATCCATCACCGTTATTTATCTCACTGCCCCATCCCAGCTCAGAACCTGGCTATATGCAAATCAGTCTGTCCCTGGCCCAGTGCATCATGGGAACAGGGCAGACTAAACTACCAAGCCAATTCTTCACCAGAAAGGAGACAAGCTATCGGGGACCGGTTTCTGGCATTTCAGCCTCCTTCGGCCCGGCTTGCTTGAATCCTGATGGAGCAGTGAGAAAGGGACTCATGTCTGAGTATACCCTGCCACACCTATAGTGGCCAAAAACGATTTACAAAAAGGGGGGTGGTGATGAACAGAGTGTCTGAGTTAAACAGACCACTCTTACCCAGTCCAAAGATCAGGGCTTGATCCATCACCGTTATTTATCTCACTGCCCCATCCCAGCTCAGAACCTGGCTATATGCAAATCAGTCTGTCCCTGGCCCAGTGCATCATGGGAACAGGGCAGACTAAACTACCAAGCCAATTCTTCACCAGAAAGGAGACAAGCTACCGGGGACCGGTTTCTGGCATTTCAGCCTTCTTCGGCCCGGCTTGCTTGAATCCTGATGGAGCAGTGAGAAAGGGACTCATGTCTGAGTATACCCTGCCACACCTATAGTGGCCAAAAACGATTTACAAAAAGGGGGGTGGTGATGAACAGAGTGTCTGAGTTAAACAGACCACTCTTACCCAGTCCAAAGATCAGGGCTTGATCCATCACCGTTATTTATCTCACTGCCCCATCCCAGCTCAGAACCTGGCTATATGCAAATCAGTCTGTCCCTGGCCCAGTGCATCATGGGAACAGGGCAGACTAAACTACCAAGCCAATTCTTCACCAGAAAGGAGACAAGCTACCGGGGACCGGTTTCTGGCATTTCAGCCTTCTTCGGCCCGGCTTGCTTGAATCCTGATGGAGCAGTGAGAAAGGGACTCATGTCTGAGTATACCCTGCCACACCTATAGTGGCCAAAAACGATTTACAAAAAGGCGGGTGGTGATGAACAGAGTGTCTGAGTTAAACAGACCACTCTTACCCAGTCCAAAGATCAGGGCTTGATCCATCACCGTTATTTATCTCACTGCCCCATCCCAGCTCAGAACCTGGCTATATGCAAATCAGTCTGTCCCTGGCCCAGTGCATCATGGGAACAGGGCAGACTAAACTACCAAGCCAATTCTTCACCAGAAAGGAGACAAGCTACCGGGGACCGGTTTCTGGCATTTCAGCCTTCTTCGGCCCGGCTTGCTTGAATCCTGATGGAACAGTGAGAAAGGGACTCATGTCTGAGTATACCCTGCCACACCTATAGTGGCCAAAAACGATTTACAAAAAGGGGGGTGGTGATGAACAGAGTGTCTGAGTTAAACAGACCACTCTTACCCAGTCCAAAGATCAGGGCTTGATCCATCACCGTTATTTATCTCACTGCCCCATCCCAGCTCAGAACCTGGCTATATGCAAATCAGTCTGTCCCTGGCCCAGTGCATCATGGGAACAGGGCAGACTAAACTACCAAGCCAATTCTTCACCAGAAAGGAGACAAGCTACCGGGGACCGGTTTCTGGCATTTCAGCCTTCTTCGGCCCGGCTTGCTTGAATCCTGATGGAGCAGTGAGAAAGGGACTCATGTCTGAGTATACCCTGCCACACCTATAGTGGCCAAAAACGATTTACAAAAAGGGGGGTGGTGATGAACAGAGTGTCTGAGTTAAACAGACCACTCTTACCCAGTCCAAAGATCAGGGCTTGATCCATCACCGTTATTTATCTCACTGCCCCATCCCAGCTCAGAACCTGGCTATATGCAAATCAGTCTGTCCCTGGCCCAGTGCATCATGGGAACAGGGCAGACTAAACTACCAAGCCAATTCTTCACCAGAAAGGAGACAAGCTACCGGGGACCGGTTTCTGGCATTTCAGCCTTCTTCGGCCCGGCTTGCTTGAATCCTGATGGAGCAGTGAGAAAGGGACTCATGTCTGAGTATACCCTGCCACACCTATAGTGGCCAAAAACGATTTACAAAAAGGGGGGTGGTGATGAACAGAGTGTCTGAGTTAAACAGACCACTCTTACCCAGTCCAAAGATCAGGGCTTGATCCATCACCGTTATTTATCTCACTGCCCCATCCCAGCTCAGAACCTGGCTATATGCAAATCAGTCTGTCCCTGGCCCAGTGCATCATGGGAACAGGGCAGACTAAACTACCAAGCCAATTCTTCACCAGAAAGGAGACAAGCTACCGGGGACCGGTTTCTGGCATTTCAGCCTTCTTCGGCTCGGCTTGCTTGAATCCTGATGGAGCAGTGAGAAAGGGACTCATGTCTGAGTATACCCTGCCACACCTATAGTGGCCAAAAACGATTTACAAAAAGGGGGGGTGGTGATGAACAGAGTGTCTGAGTTAAACAGACCACTCTTACCCAGTCCAAAGATCAGGGCTTGATCCATCACCGTTATTTATCTCACTGCCCCATCCCAGCTCAGAACCTGGCTATATGCAAATCAGTCTGTCCCTGGCCCAGTGCATCATGGGAACAGGGCAGACTAAACTACCAAGCCAATTCTTCACCAGAAAGGAGACAAGCTACCGGGGACCGGTTTCTGGCATTTCAGCCTTCTTCGGCCCGGCTTGCTTGAATCCTGATGGAGCAGTGAGAAAGGGACTCATGTCTGAGTATACCCTGCCACACCTATAGTGGCCAAAAACGATTTACAAAAAGGGGGGTGGTGATGAACAGAGTGTCTGAGTTAAACAGACCACTCTTACCCAGTCCAAAGATCAGGGCTTGATCCATCACCGTTATTTATCTCACTGCCCCATCCCAGCTCAGAACCTGGCTATATGCAAATCAGTCTGTCCCTGGCCCAGTGCATCATGGGAACAGGGCAGACTAAACTACCAAGCCAATTCTTCACCAGAAAGGAGACAAGCTACCGGGGACCGGTTTCTGGCATTTCAGCCTTCTTCGGCCCGGCTTGCTTGAATCCTGATGGAGCAGTGAGAAAGGGACTCATGTCTGAGTATACCCTGCCACACCTATAGTGGCCAAAAACAATTTACAAAAAGGGGGGTGGTGATGAACAGAGTGTCTGAGTTAAACAGACCACTCTTACCCAGTCCAAAGATCAGGGCTTGATCCATCACCGTTATTTATCTCACTGCCCCATCCCAGCTCAGAACCTGGCTATATGCAAATCAGTCTGTCCCTGGCCCAGTGCATCATGGGAACATGGCAGACTAAACTACCAAGCCAATTCTTCACCAGAAAGGAGACAAGCTACCTGGGACCGGTTTCTGGCATTTCAGCCTTTTTCGGCCCGGCTTGCTTGAATCCTGATGGAGCAGTGAGAAAGGGACTCATGTCTGAGTATACCCTGCCACACCTATAGTGGCCAAAAACGATTTACAAAAAGGGGGGTGGTGATGAACAGAGTGTCTGAGTTAAACAGACCACTCTTACCCAGTCCAAAGATCAGGGCTTGATCCATCACCGTTATTTATCTCACTGCCCCATCCCAGCTCAGAACCTGGCTATATGCAAATCAGTCTGTCCCTGGCCCAGTGCATCATGGGAACAGGGCAGACTAAACTACCAAGCCAATTCTTCACCAGAAAGGAGACAAGCTACCGGGGACCGGTTTCTGGCATTTCAGCCTTCTTCGGCCCGGCTTGCTTGAATCCTGATGGAGCAGTGAGAAAGGGACTCATGTCTGAGTATACCCTGCCACACCTATAGTGGCCAAAAACGATTTACAAAAAGGGGGGTGGTGATGAACAGAGTGTCTGAGTTAAACAGACCACTCTTACCCAGTCCAAAGATCAGGGCTTGATCCATCACCGTTATTTATCTCACTGCCCCATCCCAGCTCAGAACCTGGCTATATGCAAATCAGTCTGTCCCTGGCCCAGTGCATCATGGGAACAGGGCAGACTAAACTACCAAGCCAATTCTTCACCAGAAAGGAGACAAGCTACCTGGGACCGGTTTCTGGCATTTCAGCCTTTTTCGGCCCGGCTTGCTTGAATCCTGATGGAGCAGTGAGAAAGGGACTCATGTCTGAGTATACCCTGCCACACCTATAGTGGCCAAAAACGATTTACAAAAAGGGGGGTGGTGATGAACAGAGTGTCTGAGTTAAACAGACCACTCTTACCCAGTCCAAAGATCAGGGCTTGATCCATCACCGTTATTTATCTCACTGCCCCATCCCAGCTCAGAACCTGGCTATATGCAAATCAGTCTGTCCCTGGCCCAGTGCATCATGGGAACAGGGCAGACTAAACTACCAAGCCAATTCTTCACCAGAAAGGAGACAAGCTACCGGGGACCGGTTTCTGGCATTTCAGCCTTCTTCGGCCCGGCTTGCTTGAATCCTGATGGAGCAGTGAGAAAGGGACTCATGTCTGAGTATACCCTGCCACACCTATAGTGGCCAAAAACGATTTACAAAAAGGGGGGTGGTGATGAACAGAGTGTCTGAGTTAAACAGACCACTCTTACCCAGTCCAAAGATCAGGGCTTGATCCATCACCGTTATTTATCTCACTGCCCCATCCCAGCTCAGAACCTGGCTATATGCAAATCAGTCTGTCCCTGGCCCAGTGCATCATGGGAACAGGGCAGACTAAACTACCAAGCCAATTCTTCACCAGAAAGGAGACAAGCTACCGGGGACCGGTTTCTGGCATTTCAGCCTTCTTCGGCCCGGCTTGCTTGAATCCTGATGGAGCAGTGAGAAAGGGACTCATGTCTGAGTATACCCTGCCACACCTATAGTGGCCAAAAACGATTTACAAAAAGGCGGGTGGTGATGAACAGAGTGTCTGAGTTAAACAGACCACTCTTACCCAGTCCAAAGATCAGGGCTTGATCCATCACCGTTATTTATCTCACTGCCCCATCCCAGCTCAGAACCTGGCTATATGCAAATCAGTCTGTCCCTGGCCCAGTGCATCATGGGAACAGGGCAGACTAAACTACCAAGCCAATTCTTCACCAGAAAGGAGACAAGCTACCGGGGACCGGTTTCTGGCATTTCAGCCTTCTTCGGCCCGGCTTGCTTGAATCCTGATGGAGCAGTGAGAAAGGGACTCATGTCTGAGTATACCCTGCCACACCTATAGTGGCCAAAAACGATTTACAAAAAGGGGGGTGGTGATGAACAGAGTGTCTGAGTTAAACAGACCACTCTTACCCAGTCCAAAGATCAGGGCTTGATCCATCACCGTTATTTATCTCACTGCCCCATCCCAGCTCAGATCCTGGCTATATGCAAATCAGTCTGTCCCTGGCCCAGTGCATCATGGGAACAGGGCAGACTAAACTACCAAGCCAATTCTTCACCAGAAAGGAGACAAGCTACCGGGGACCGGTTTCTGGCATTTCAGCCTTCTTCGGCCCGGCTTGCTTGAATCCTGATGGAGCAGTGAGAAAGGGACTCATGTCTGAGTATACCCTGCCACACCTATAGTGGCCAAAAACGATTTACAAAAAGGGGGGTGGTGATGAACAGAGTGTCTGAGTTAAACAGACCACTCTTACCCAGTCCAAAGATCAGGGCTTGATCCATCACCGTTATTTATCTCACTGCCCCATCCCAGCTCAGAACCTGGCTATATGCAAATCAGTCTGTCCCTGGCCCAGTGCATCATGGGAACAGGGCAGACTAAACTACCAAGCCAATTCTTCACCAGAAAGGAGACAAGCTACCGGGGACCAGTTTCTGGCATTTCAGCCTTCTTCGGCCCGGCTTGCTTGAATCCTGATGGAGCAGTGAGAAAGGGACTCATGTCTGAGTATACCCTGCCACACCTATAGTGGCCAAAAACGATTTACAAAAAGGGGGGTGGTGATGAACAGAGTGTCTGAGTTAAACAGACCACTCTTACCCAGTCCAAAGATCAGGGCTTGATCCATCACCGTTATTTATCTCACTGCCCCATCCCAGCTCAGAACCTGGCTATATGCAAATCAGTCTGTCCCTGGCCCAGCGCATCATGGGAACAGGGCAGACTAAACTACCAAGCCAATTCTTCACCAGAAAGGAGACAAGCTACCTGGGACCGGTTTCTGGCATTTCAGCCTTTTTCGGCCCGGCTTGCTTGAATCCTGATGGAGCAGTGAGAAAGGGACTCATGTCTGAGTATACCCTGCCACACCTATAGTGGCCAAAAACGATTTACAAAAAGGGGGGTGGTGATGAACAGAGTGTCTGAGTTAAACAGACCACTCTTACCCAGTCCAAAGATCAGGGCTTGATCCATCACCGTTATTTATCTCACTGCCCCATCCCAGCTCAGAACCTGGCTATATGCAAATCAGTCTGTCCCTGGCCCAGTGCATCATGGGAACAGGGCAGACTAAACTACCAAGCCAATTCTTCACCAGAAAGGAGACAAGCTACCGGGGACCGGTTTCTGGCATTTCAGCCTTCTTCGGCCCGGCTTGCTTGAATCCTGATGGAGCAGTGAGAAAGGGACTCATGTCTGAGTATACCCTGCCACACCTATAGTGGCCAAAAACGATTTACAAAAAGGGGGGTGGTGATGAACAGAGTGTCTGAGTTAAACAGACCATTCTTACCCAGTCCAAAGATCAGGGCTTGATCCATCACCGTTATTTATCTCACTGCCCCATCCCAGCTCAGAACCTGGCTAAATGCAAATCAGTCTGTCCCTGGCCCAGTGCATCATGGGAACAGGGCAGACTAAACTACCAAGCCAATTCTTCACCAGAAAGGAGACAAGCTACCTGGGACCGGTTTCTGGCATTTCAGCCTTTTTCGGCCCGGCTTGCTTGAATCCTGATGGAGCAGTGAGAAAGGGACTCATGTCTGAGTATACCCTGCCACACCTATAGTGGCCAAAAACGATTTACAAAAAGGGGGGTGGTGATGAACAGAGTGTCTGAGTTAAACAGACCACTCTTACCCAGTCCAAAGATCAGGGCTTGATCCATCACCGTTATTTATCTCACTGCCCCATCCCAGCTCAGAACCTGGCTATATGCAAATCAGTCTGTCCCTGGCCCAGTGCATCATGGGAACAGGGCAGACTAAACTACCAAGCCAATTCTTCACCAGAAAGGAGACAAGCTACCGGGGACCGGTTTCTGGCATTTCAGCCTTCTTCGGCCCGGCTTGCTTGAATCCTGATGGAGCAGTGAGAAAGGGACTCATGTCTGAGTATACCCTGCCACACCTATAGTGGCCAAAAACGATTTACAAAAAGGGGGGTGGTGATGAACAGAGTGTCTGAGTTAAACAGACCACTCTTACCCAGTCCAAAGATCAGGGCTTGATCCATCACCGTTATTTATCTCACTGCCCCATCCCAGCTCAGAACCTGGCTATATGCAAATCAGTCTGTCCCTGGCCCAGTGCATCATGGGAACAGGGCAGACTAAACTACCAAGCCAATTCTTCACCAGAAAGGAGACAAGCTACCGGGGACCGGTTTCTGGCATTTCAGCCTACTTCGGCCCGGCTTGCTTGAATCCTGATGGAGCAGTGAGAAAGGGACTCATGTCTGAGTATACCCTGCCACACCTATAGTGGCCAAAAACGATTTACAAAAAGGGGGGTGGTGATGAACAGAGTGTCTGAGTTAAACAGACCACTCTTACCCAGTCCAAAGATCAGGGCTTGATCCATCACCGTTATTTATCTCACTGCCCCATCCCAGCTCAGAACCTGGCTATATGCAAATCAGGCTGTCCCTGGCCCAGTGCATCATGGGAACAGGGCAGACTAAACTACCAAGCCAATTCTTCACCAGAAAGGAGACAAGCTATCGGGGACCGGTTTCTGGCATTTCAGCCTCCTTCGGCCCGGCTTGCTTGAATCCTGATGGAGCAGTGAGAAAGGGACTCATGTCTGAGTATACCCTGCCACACCTATAGTGGCCAAAAACGATTTACAAAAAGGGGGGTGGTGATGAACAGAGTGTCTGAGTTAAACAGACCACTCTTACCCAGTCCAAAGATCAGGGCTTGATCCATCACCGTTATTTATCTCACTGCCCCATCCCAGCTCAGAACCTGGCTATATGCAAATCAGTCTGTCCCTGGCCCAGTGCATCATGGGAACAGGGCAGACTAAACTACCAAGCCAATTCTTCACCAGAAAGGAGACAAGCTACCGGGGACCGGTTTCTGGCATTTCAGCCTTCTTCGGCCCGGCTTGCTTGAATCCTGATGGAGCAGTGAGAAAGGGACTCATGTCTGAGTATACCCTGCCACACCTATAGTGGCCAAAAACTATTTACAAAAAGGGGGGTGGTGATGAACAGAGTGTCTGAGTTAAACAGACCACTCTTACCCAGTCCAAAGATCAGGGCTTGATCCATCACCGTTATTTATCTCACTGCCCCATCCCAGCTCAGAACCTGGCTATATGCAAATCAGTCTGTCCCTGGCCCAGTGCATCATGGGAACAGGGCAGACTAAACTACCAAGCCAATTCTTCACCAGAAAGGAGACAAGCTACCGGGGACCGGTTTCTGGCATTTCAGCCTTCTTCGGCCCGGCTTGCTTGAATCCTGATGGAGCAGTGAGAAAGGGACTCATGTCTGAGTATACCCTGCCACACCTATAGTGGCCAAAAACGATTTACAAAAAGGCGGGTGGTGATGAACAGAGTGTCTGAGTTAAACAGACCACTCTTACCCAGTCCAAAGATCAGGGCTTGATCCATCACCGTTATTTATCTCACTGCCCCATCCCAGCTCAGAACCTGGCTATATGCAAATCAGTCTGTCCCTGGCCCAGTGCATCATGGGAACAGGGCAGACTAAACTACCAAGCCAATTCTTCACCAGAAAGGAGACAAGCTACCGGGGACCGGTTTCTGGCATTTCAGCCTTCTTCGGCCCGGCTTGCTTGAATCCTGATGGAGCAGTGAGAAAGGGACTCATGTCTGAGTATACCCTGCCACACCTATAGTGGCCAAAAACGATTTACAAAAAGGGGGGTGGTGATGAACAGAGTGTCTGAGTTAAACAGACCACTCTTACCCAGTCCAAAGATCAGGGCTTGATCCATCACCGTTATTTATCTCACTGCCCCATCCCAGCTCAGATCCTGGCTATATGCAAATCAGTCTGTCCCTGGCCCAGTGCATCATGGGAACAGGGCAGACTAAACTACCAAGCCAATTCTTCACCAGAAAGGAGACAAGCTACCGGGGACCGGTTTCTGGCATTTCAGCCTTCTTCGGCCCGGCTTGCTTGAATCCTGATGGAGCAGTGAGAAAGGGACTCATGTCTGAGTATACCCTGCCACACCTATAGTGGCCAAAAACGATTTACAAAAAGGGGGGTGGTGATGAACAGAGTGTCTGAGTTAAACAGACCACTCTTATCCAGTCCAAAGATCAGGGCTTGATCCATCACCGTTATTTATCTCACTGCCCCATCCCAGCTCAGAACCTGGCTATATGCAAATCAGTCTGTCCCTGGCCCAGTGCATCATGGGAACAGGGCAGACTAAACTACCAAGCCAATTCTTCACCAGAAAGGAGACAAGCTACCGGGGACCGGTTTCTGGCATTTCAGCCTTCTTCGGCCCGGCTTGCTTGAATCCTGATGGAGCAGTGAGAAAGGGACTCATGTCTGAGTATACCCTGCCACACCTATAGTGGCCAAAAACGATTTACAAAAAGGGGGGTGGTGATGAACAGAGTGTCTGAGTTAAACAGACCACTCTTACCCAGTCCAAAGATCAGGGCTTGATCCATCACCGTTATTTATCTCACTGCCCCATCCCAGCTCAGAACCTGGCTATATGCAAATCAGTTTGTCCCTGGCCCAGTGCATCATGGGAACAGGGCAGACTAAACTACCAAGCCAATTCTTCACCAGAAAGGAGACAAGCTACCGGGGACCGGTTTCTGGCATTTCAGCCTTCTTCGGCCCGGCTTGCTTGAATCCTGATGGAGCAGTGAGAAAGGGACTCATGTCTGAGTATACCCTGCCACACCTATAGTGGCCAAAAACAATTTACAAAAAGGGGGGTGGTGATGAACAGAGTGTCTGAGTTAAACAGACCACTCTTACCCAGTCCAAAGATCAGGGCTTGATCCATCACCGTTATTTATCTCACTGCCCCATCCCAGCTCATGCCAGAAACCGGTCCCCGGGAGCTTGTTTCCTTCCCAGTGTAAGAATTGGCTTCTGTAGTTTGGTTTGTCCTGTTCCCATCATGCACTGGGACAGGAACAGACTAATTTGCACACAGCCAGGTTCTGAAACTGGGATGGTGCAGTGAGCTACAAAACGGTGTTGGATCTAGCCCTGATCTTTTGACTGGGTGAGAGCTTTCTGCTTAATTCAGAGACTCTGTCCCTCACCACCCCTTTTTGTAAATATTTTTGTCCACCCTAAGCGTGGAAGGGTATTCTCAGATGTGAGACCCTTGCTCATTGCACCATCAGGATTCAAGCAAACCGGGCCGAAGACGGCTGTAATGCCAGAAACCGGTCCCCGGGAGCTTGTTTCCTTCCCAGTGTAAGAATTGGCTTCTGTAGTTTGGTTTGTCCTGTTCCCATCATGCACTGGGACAGGAACAGACTAATTTGCACACAGCCAGGTTCTGAAACTGGGATGGTGCAGTGAGCTAAAAAACAGTGTTGGATCTAGCCCTGATCTTTTGACTGGGTGAGAGCTTTCTGCTTAATTCAGAGACTCTGTCCCTCACCACCCCTTTTTGTAAATATTTTTGTCCACCCTAAGCGTGGAAGGGTATTCTCAGATGTGAGACCCTTGCTCATTGCACCATCAGGATTCAAGCAAACCGGGCCGAAGACAGCTGTAATGCCAGAAACCGGTCCCCGGGAGCTTGTTTCCTTCCCAGTGTAAGAATTGGCTTCTGTAGTTTGGTTTGTCTTGTTCCCATCATGCACTGGGACAGGAACAGACTAATTTGCACACAGCCAGGTTCTGAAACTGGGATGGTGCAGTGAGCTAAAAAACGGTGTTGGATCTAGCCCTGATCTTTTGACTGGGTGAGAGCTTTCTGCTTAATTCAGAGACTCTGTCCCTCACCACCCCTTTTTGTAAATATTTTTGTCCACCCTAAGCGTGGAAGGGTATTCTCAGATGTGAGACCCTTGCTCATTGCACCATCAGGATTCAAGCAAAGCGGGCCGAAGACGGCTGTAATGCCAGAAACCGGTCCCCGGGAGCTTGTTTCCTTCCCAGTGTAAGAATTGGCTTCTGTAGTTTGGTTTGTCCTGTTCCCATCATGCACTGGGACAGGAACAGACTAATTTGCACACAGCCAGGTTCTGAAACTGGGATGGTGCAGTGAGCTAAAAAACGGTGTTAGATCTAGCCCTGATCTTTTGACTGGGTGAGAGCTTTCTGCTTAATTCAGAGACTCTGTCCCTCACCACCCCTTTTTGTAAATATTTTTGTCCACCCTAAGCGTGGAAGGGTATTCTCAGATGTGAGACCCTTGCTCATTGCACCATCAGGATTCAAGCAAACCGGGGCGAAGACGGCTGTAATGCCAGAAACCGGTCCCCGGGAGCTTGTTTCCTTCCCAGTGTAAGAATTGGCTTCTGTAGTTTGGTTTGTCCTGTTCCCATCATGCACTGGGACAGGAACAGACTAATTTGCACACAGCCAGGTTCTGAAACTGGGATGGTGCAGTGAGCTAAAAAACGGTGTTGGATCAAGCCCTGATCTTTTGACTGGGTGAGAGCTTTCTGCTTAATTCAGAGACTCTGTCCCTCACCACCCCTTTTTGTAAATGTTTAGCTACGGCAAAAACAACTACAGATGACAAATCTGTTTTTAGTATGCGTAGGGCTTGCATGCAATATGTGATTCACATGTTTTTGCATAAGGGGACCAGCCAAAACCTTCTCGCTCTCCTATGTGCCGGACAGAAAAACATGATATGTACTTCACTCTCGATGTCACAACTGCAATTGGGGCAATTTTTCACATTAGTCGGGCACCAGTTACATGTGAAAGTTCCAATTGGCAGAGTGCCATACCTCCACTGCAAATATAACTTTCTTGTGAGGGCCGGGAAGATAACATCTAGGACGGTTTCAAAATGATAAAAATCCTTCACCTTAAGAAAAGAATCTATTAAAGTGCTATTATGGGTACTGGGTAACGAGAGTGTTAATCTGCTTTCATAAAAAAAGTTTAGACAGACTTTTTCGTGAGGTTCTCGGGCAAGCAGTTTCAGGTTTGTACCACATATCAGAGAGGCCCAACTTGACGAATTCATCTTTAATATAAGCTAACCAGGGAATTTTCCCTAAATTAGTTATATTTAGAATCTCTAACAATTCCTGTCTGTAAGCAGAAAGCTCCGGTGTGCTCCATAACCTCCTCCAAAACATTAGAGGCTTCAAGCCCACAACCTCATCAATCGGTCTGAGACCCATGTCCAATCTAATAGGTAACAGGGGGGAACTACTAGGGAGCATCAACAGTTGCCTTAGGAATTTGTTTTCTGTGACAACAATCGTCGAACAGCAGGCGTGCCCCCAGAGCTCACCCCCGTAGGTTACAGCCCCTCTAACTCTTGTTGTGTAAATCTCCACTACAGGTCGAATAGGTTTTATTGTGGAGGTATTAGAGAGTTTTAGGATACCCCCTATAAGCTGAGATTGCCTGATATGGGACTTTATTTGGTGGGGAGTCCACGTCATATTTTCATTGAGGGTTGTCCCTAGATATTCGAAAGTGTGCACTCTTTCCAGCCTTATTGTTCCAATACACGGGTTAGATTTAGTCCGTGTATGGTTGGATTGAAAATCATGAATTTGGTTTTCCTTGCATTGATTTCTAAGCCCCTATCCTCACAAAATTCCACAAAGCCATCCAAAACTCTCTGTATTCCCATTGGGGATTTTGAAAGCAGCAGGGTGTCGTCGGCGAACATTATCGCCGGCACCCTGTTGCCAGACAGATTAGGCGCGTCAGTGTAGTTTATCCCATTTAAGTGGGATGGTACCCTGTTGACATAGAGGCAGAACAGGGTGGGTGCAAGCACACAGCCCTGTCTCACCCCCCTGCCAACGGGGAACTTTGCTGAAAGGTGGCCGTTTCTTCCACACCTGACCGGTGCGTAGTTGTTCTGGTGTAGGCGTATTAGGATATGCAACAAAAGATTTGGAACCCTCAATTCAACAAGAACAACCCAAAGCTATATGTCTTGGGACCAAGTCAAAAGCTGCTCGTAGATCTACGAACACAGTATAGAGACTACCTCCCTCTGACTTAACCGACTTCCAAAATAACATATGCAACCGGAGTATCTGGTCCATAGTAGATAGTTTGTCTCTAAACCCTGCCTGATATGGGCTTAATATGGAGTTTTCCTCCATCCAGTCTTGGAGATAGACCAGTATTAGTCTTCCAAAGATTTTTTGCAGGACATCGATCAAACTGATTGGCCTATAGTTGGCTGGGAGCAGAGGTGATCCCTTTTGAATATAGGGACAATCTCTGCGCCCAGCCAAGTTCCCGGAACTGGGGTCCCTCTCAGGACTGCGTTAAATATGACAAGGAGATATGGGGCCCAAATTGTGGGTTGATGTTTAAAAAGATCACCCGGGAGAGTATCCAGCCCCGGGGCCTTCCCAGCTGCCAATTTGGCTATGGCGTTTTCGACCTCCTTTAACGTGAAGTCAAAGATATTCGATTGACATATCTGGTCTAGTGGCGTCTCCCCTGAGGCTCCCTGCTGGATAGCTGGTCCCACTGCATAGAGGGAGCGAAAGTGTTCTTCCCAGACACTTTCGGCTATATTAGCCTCCACAGCTGCAGCTGGCTCTGCTGAGCCATTATTTACAATGGACCAGAATCTTCTTAGGTCTCTAATTGCAAGGGTATTAGATAAGTCAGTCCACTTATCATGATCCCATTCCTCTCTTGCATGCTTTAGTACACGCTTATAATTGGCTCTCAGGGTCTGAACTATGGACTTGTTAGCCTTATTTTTAATAGAGGTGACAAGTGCTGACTTGGCTCTTCTACATGTGGAGTTATACCAGTTAGAGCTAATACCCTTTTTTTGCCCGCTTAGCCACAGTAGGGTAAAATACATCTGACAGGTTATGTATTAACTGTTCATGCAGTTTTCCTGCCTTGCCTGAACTATCGTAAATGGATCAATCATTTAGTGCAACACTAATTTCCTCTAGATTTGGCAAAGTAAGAGCATAAAGCTCAGAGAATCGCTCTGGTCTTTCTAGAATTTTTGCCCACTTTATTCTTCTCCTGTCGTTGGTTAGGATCATTCTTGAGTCTAGGTCGGTATTTGTATCCATATTCCCCCTTGCAATACCAGGGATAGTTATTTTTAAGCTTAAGGCGTTATGGTCACTGTCATCCCGCGGGTTGACAGAGAAGTCCCTTATTGTACCCCACGATCTAGTTTCTACAAATATGTAGTCCAACCTGGCTTCTTTGCCCTGCTTGTTGAAGGTGCACTTAGGGGGTCGATCTGAGTTAACTCTGCCATTGCACACCCTAATTGAATGCTTAAGTGTTAGGGACGTGATTTATACCGCCAATGGCGTCCAAGGCCTGGGGGGCGAGTAGTTCAAAGTGGGTATATCCCAACAAGCATCCTCCTCGAGGAGACCTCCATCCATAAGCCCAGCCAGCGGCTCAAAGTTGCAATTTAGGTCACCCCCAATCACAAGCTGGGCGTCGCTAGGTAAGGAACCTAAAAGAGAGGAGAGTTCCTCTACTGTATTGGACTCCATGGTAGCGCTCACTGGTCTAGAGTATACATTCACCAGTGCAAGCTTAGTGCCATTGGGCCATTCCAGGACCACACATTGCACGTCATCTGAAGATATATTCAGAGACTTGGCCGTGAAGCCTAAGTGCGAACCTACCCAGATTAAAAGCCCCCCGAGGGGCGACCCCTCCCACCCCATCTCGCTAATACAGAATAGGCATCATAACCAATGCGTGTCTTCTCCTCTCTGGCCCATGTTTCTTGGAAAATGCACACATCATTCCTATCTATAAACGTTCCCCATTCTGGACAATCGATCTTATTACCAAGGCCAGCCAAATTCCATGACAAAATAGTTAAAATGCCATGGCTGGCAGGGTTAGCAGAACTCCTCCCTCCCCCATGAAGATCTCTTGTAATGGGCTCCCGGATCTCCTGTGCCCCTTCACAAGGAACTAAGCCTCCCGTTGCTGTACAGTTTGGGGCATCTTTGTTAGAACTTGCATCAAACCCAGTGAGTTCCTTGGGTGGGCAGCAATCCTCGTCAAGGTTCGTTATAGTAGGCCTGGTGTTTAATCTCGTCCTGGAGCATGCCAGTGACTCGACGCCCTCCCGGAGTAAGTGCGGGGGGAGTCAGTCTACCATGTCCAAGGGCCTGAATCGATTACAGGTCAAGCAGGGGCCCGGGGGATTGATGTGAACCTTCCCTAGCCCAATCTCAGTTCTCCATCCCCTGGAGCCCACCCTCGTCCAACCCTCCTCCAGCTCCTTTGGCGGTCTGTGGGACAGGCCGGTAGAAAAAAGACAGAGGAAAGGACTGGATAGTAGTATCAAGGGCTGGGTAAGGCCAAGAACATATGTGCTTAACTGTTCTTGGGTCACGAAAGTTGACCAAAACACAATCCCCCTTGATACTTTTGATTGAGGTGCCTATCCAGTATATCCTTCGTACCATCAAAATCTCACTAAAACATTGGGATGGCAGTGGCTTATTCCTATTCAGCCAACTAGTAACTTTGTTTTTTAGTGATTGATAGGATTCCCGCCCCGGGTCCTCCAACACACATACCCCTGTTAATACAGCAACAAAGGGGCTTGATTCTGGGGGTAGATTCATTACCAACTTATTGTGGTGTCGGCCAGTCGGACTGGTCTTACTCTGAACCACTGGTGTAGAGATAGTGGCTTTTTCTGTCCCGGTAGCCCCTGCTTCTGAACATCTTAGTGCAGTGGTACTAGTTTTACTGGATGACATTTGTACTATGTGTCCCACACTTCCTAGGGCATTAGTAGTATCAGCATGAGACCCCCTCTGAGCTTTCTTGGCACCCTGGTCACCCTCCCTCAACATCAGTTTGACCCTATCCATACCATCTCCAACCCGGGTAGTAGCCTTTTCAATACTAGACAGCCTTAACTCTATCTGGGCTAGTCTGGCTACAAGGGGGTCTATCAAGGCTTTACATATCGTACTTAATTTAGTATACATTGGATCTTCCTCTAGGGTAAAAGAATTATCACTATTCAAATCAACCATATTGGGTGTAGGGGTTCTATCTCTAGGGGGATCTAAACTACCCGCATTTTTAGCAATCTTGGCCTTTCGGCCATCTAATTTGTGATCAATACGTTTCCTTTTAGGTATGTCCCCCTCTCGCTGCCCCCTTGGATTGTTATCATTCACAGTCTCCTGGATTATCCCTGCTGGGACAGTACTAACAGTAGGCGCAGGGTTATGTTCCAAGATACTTTGATCGTTGCTATTGCTACACTGCAGAGGAGTCTCCCCCAATGCTCCTGCCCCCTCATTTACCACATTATCTAGCATTTCAATACAACTACTGATTGTAACCACTCCCTTAACTGGCAATTTAGCATTCATAATATGTCCCATTGAGGATCTTTTGGTATTTGACAGTTCTTGGGATACACGCTTTTCCAGAATGGAGATTTCATTAGATATAAGGGAAGTTGTTCTGGTGATATAATTGTCCAATGTTCCCGCTGTGTTACTGGTCGCAGATATAGTTTTGCTCCTAAGCTCACGGCCAGCCATCTTAAAGAGCAGGAACCCTCGGTCAAGAAGAAAGTTTTAACTTACAGTTATTAAAGCGACCCCTTCTGGCAGATAGATGTGGAAGCCTAGAGGTGTGGCCCGGTCCGGTCTCTGCCGGTCTCTAGCGGGCTCCAACGGGCCCGCCCTTGGCCCGGGCTTCGCCCAGGCTCGCCCCGCGCACGTCCCGCTAGCACGTAGGTGGGCGTGCCTGAAATAGCTGATGGGAGGGTACGGGAAGAGGCCCCTGCTGCGGCCAATGATGTTTCCGCAAGGCCCGCTGGACCTCGCAGTCCCGAGCCGGCTGTTTGTCTCTAAGGCGCTCTGCCCCTCTAGCGCTCAATGCTCCTTTCACTGCTTCCTCTGGTCCGTGGTGGAGGAAATCCGATTTACGCCCTGTGTCCAAGCCTGCAAGTAGCCCCCGCGGAGCGGGGGGCGCGAGGCTCTAAGTGCCGTAGGGGAAGGGTACAGGAAGAGGTACCAGCTGCGGCCAATGATGTTTCCGCAAGGCCCGCTGGACCCCGCAGTCCCGAGCCGGCTGTTTGTCTCTAAGGCGCTCTGCCCCTCTAGCGCTCAAAGCTCCTTTCACTGCTTCCTCTGGTCCGTGGTGGAAGAAATCCGATTTACGCCCTGTGTCCATGCCTGCGAGTGGCACCCGCGGAGCGGGGGACGCAAGGCGTTAAGTGCGGTAGGGGGAGGGTACGGGAAGAGGCCCAGCTGCGGCCAATGATGTTTCCGCAAGGCCCGCTGGACCTCGCAGTCCCAGCCGGCTGTTTGTCTCTAAGGCGCTCTGCTCCTCTAGCGCTCAATGCTCCTTTCACTGCTTCCTCTGGTCCATAGTGGAGGAAAACCGATTCACGCCCTGTGTCCAAGCCTGTCAGCGGCACCCACGGAGTGGGGACCGCGAGGCGTTAATTTCGGTAGGGGGAGGGTACGGGAAGAGGCCCCAGCTGCGGCCAATGATGTTTCCGCAAGGCCTGCTGGACCTCGCAGTCCCGAGCCGGCTGTTTGTCTCTAAGGCGCTCTGCCCCTCTAGCGCTCAATGCTCCTTTCAATGCTTCCTCTGGTCCGTGGTGGAGGAAATCCGATTCACGCCCTGTGTCCAAGCCTGCGAGCGGCTCCCGCGGAGCGGGGGCCGCGAGGCGTTAAGTGCGGTAGGGGGAGGGTACGGGAAGAGGCCCCAGCTGCAGCCAATGATGTTTCTGCCAGGCCCGCTGGACCTCGCAGTCCCGAGTCGGCTGTTTGTCTCTAAGGCGCTCTGCCCCTCTAGCTCTCAATGCTCCTTTCACTGCTTCCTCTGTTCCGTGGTGGAGGAAATTCGATTCACGCCCTGTGTCCAAGCCTGCGAGCGGCATCACCACTATATACCCCAGATCAGTATGTGCAGGGCTACTCAGGAAATTTCGAACTAACATTGATAGAAGTAGAGGATGCTATTGCACAGAGTCTTGGCAATAAGGCCCCTAGACCTGACGGGTTGCCCATAGACATTATACAACGGAAACCGGATCTTTGGGCCCCAGTTTTTTTTAATGCTTTTAATAGCCTCCAAGAAGCACCCATGCCTGATTCATGGGCAACAAGTCCTATTGTCCCAATATATAAAAAGGGCGACCATTCGGAACCTGCCAACTACAGACCAATCTCCCTGTTGGACAACACCTTAAAGATTTTGGGCCGTATTATTTATAATAGGATTTTGGCATGGTCAGAGGAAAGTGGTATTATATCACCATGTCAACTGGGTTTCAGAAGTAGGGTTGGTACAGTAGAACAGTGACTGAATTTAAATCTGGTTATTATTAAATATAATACCGCCCGCTCTTCCCCCATTTATTTAGCATTTATGGACCTATCATCCGCATTTGATTTGGTAAATGGGTCCGAACTTTGGTCTATTTTAATAAATTATGGTTTGGACAAATCTTTAGTCCATTTCTTAGCATTCTTGCACACTGACCTCAAGGCACAGGTACGGATAGGACAAGGTGGGGAATTGTCAGGCGCTATTAAGATAGGAAGGGAAGTCAGACAGGGGTACGTTTTAGCACCCCTGCTCTTCATCATTTATAATCATGGTTTGAGCGACCATTTGAAGAATGCAACCACAGACGTTCCTATAATTAATGGCAAACCGCTGCCCGTACTCCTTTACGCAGACAATGCAGTCCTAATGGGCCGCACTCTGAATGCCTTGCGCTCCCTGGTCCAAAGTTTTGTGGACTACATGGATGGGTTGGACCTATGTGTAAACTACAAAAAATCATTTATTAGGTCTTGTGGCCCTGGGAAACGCCAATTTAGCTCTATACATGTAGGGAGTAACAAATTTACCTTCACCCAGAATTTTCTGTGGCCCACTCAAAGAGCAAATTCTCAAAGGTCATTAACTCCATCTTGAGCCTCCCTCAACCAAGGAAAATAGGTGCCGCTGAGGCTATTTTAAGGATTTTCAAATTGCAATGTGTTCCCGTTGCTACCTATGGGGCAGAAATATGGGGTTTGGCAAAGACCAGGTGCATCCAGCAGGATGAAAATCGGTTTTGTAGAAAGCTGCTGGGAACACCGATCTCTACCTCCCAATATATTTCCCACAAAGAACTATGTTTGCCTTTTATTTGTGATCTTATTAGGGCTTGCCCCGCGTTATTTTGGCACTCAGTTTGGAGGAATGATTCAGCTACCCTGACCCAAGAAATTATAAAAGACTGCCTTGGATGTGAAAGAGGGATGGAGATTCCCTGGCTTTCGGGGGTTTATAAAAGTTTGTGCAGTATCAACAAAGGTGATATTTTTCTGGATCCGGGTACAGCTAGATCTGTACATAAGAATGTACTGAAGAAAGCACTCTACGCACTTTATGATACGGACAGGGTCAGAGAAGAACCCAAGAAAACTACGGTCCTTATTTATATGGGCAGGGAAACATTCAGTCATATTCTGCCGTTATACCTCATGTTGCCAATGACAAACTGGGAACGAAGTTTATTGTTTCGATTGAGGTCTGGGACTGTAAGATTCTTGTTGAATTTTCCTCTAGGTTATCTGTCAACGGGTGATAATATAAAATGCCCCTGTGATGGAGTAAGTGCACAAACGGATCTGCATTTCCTTTTTATTTGTAAATAGTACTTAAAATATATAAAATGGTTTTTTAATCCCTCTTTTTAAAAAATATAGACCAATCAACATGGGAGAATCTTATCAATTACTGCTCTCCCTGGATAATGAGGAAACAATTTGTCGCATCAGCACTTTCTTGAGGATTTTGGGCCGTGCGCGAAAAATGATGGACAATCCTTGACTACTCTCTATCTAATAACTGGAAATGTTGTCTTGCCTGAGTTAAATTTGTATGCTTGTATTATGTAACATTTTATTGCCTTTTGTATGTGCTTCATGGAATTCGAATAAAGATTCCTGAACTGAACTGAACTGAATGCTTTCAGGCCGAAGCATACATTTAAACCAAATTTTACTGTTTTGCCGAACACCGCTTGTCTTTTGTTTTTAAAAGGTAAATTCATATGCTAGCAACATTATAAACAAACCAATGCGATTGTTAAGAGATTCATTGAGACCTTGAAAGCCATGATTTGAGGCCTGCTGGAAGGAGTCCTTGAGGAATATGCGGGCATCCTCTTACGATGCCTGTTGTTTACCTACAGGGAGGCACAACAGAAGGGAGTGGGCTTCAGCCCCTTAGAGATTGTCTATGGGCACCCCTTTAGGGCACCTCTGATTCTGGTGAAGGAGGGCAGGGTGCATGCTCCTAGGAAGACTCCTCAGGATGTAGTGAGCTACATGTTGGCCTTCAGAACCTAAATTGTGGAATCATGCCTAAATTGTGGAATCATGCTTCTGACAACTTGGCAGGCAGTCAGGCTGTGGTGAAAGGGTAGTATGACCAAAATTCTGTCACTGTGGAATTACAGCCTGGGCAGAAAGTTTGGGCGATCAAACCTGTGGAAACGAGGGCCCTTCAGGACTACTGGACTGGGGCCTATGAGGTAATTAAGAAGAAGGGTAAGGCCACCTACCTGGTGGACCTTAAGACCCTCAGGCAACCCCACTGGTTGCTTCACATCCATCACCTCTAACTCCACTTTGAGAGGTCTGAGATCACCATGCTGTTGATGAGAAATGATGGAAGAGGAGAGTAAACCTCTGCCTGGCCTCTTGGTATCCAAGGAGAAGGATGGGTCCCTAGAAGAAGTAATCCGTTCCTCCCACTCTAGCTCCTGAGCAGCAGAGGGACTGTCACTAAACTGAGGATCTGTGTGGATTATAGAGTGCTAAATTCTGTGACAAAGACTGATGCTCAATCCATCGCCTGGGCTGATGAGCTGATTGACCGGTAAGGGGCTGTCAGTACTTAAGTACCATTGATCTTATATCGGGTACTGGTAGATCACCCTAACAGAAGGCGCCAAGGAGAGAATAGTCTTCTCCTCTCCAGAAGGCAACTACCAATTTCGTGTGTTGCCCTCAGGACTCAAGAATGCCTCTTCCAACTTCCAGAGTTTGGTAAACCAGGTACAGGCTGATATGGAGGCCTGACTATCAAGGCTAGTCAATGCCAGGTAGGGCAGAGATCTGTGGTGTAGTTAGGACACCTGGTCGGCAGGGGTAAGGCACAGCCCGTCCAAGCTAAGACAGAGACTATCATGGACTGGGATCCACTCAAGGAGGTTTGGCAAGGGATATGACACCAGTGTTGCCCCCTTCGCAGAGCTGAGTTCTAAGAAGTAGCCCAGAAATGTGATTTGAACAGAGGCATGCCAAACTGCATTTGTCATTCCACGAAGCATGCCATGTGCATAACGCCTGTGCTCAGGGCTCTTGACTTCTCCAAGGAGTTTATCGTTCAAACAGATGCCTCAGAACATGGTATAAGGGCAGTGTTATCACAGCTAAATAAAGAGGGACTGGGCCAGCCTGTAGCCTTCATATGAACGCTCCAGGGAACAGAGGTCGAGTACTATAGAGAGAGAAGCTTTTGCTGTTGTCTGGGCACTGAAGAAGTTGAGGCCATACCTGTTTGGCACTCACTTCTTGATTCAGACTGACCACAGGACCCTCAGGTGGCTCATGAAAATGAGGGGTGACAATCCAAAATTGTTGAGGTGTTCCATTTCCCTGCAGGCTATGAACTTAAGGTTTGAACACAGACCAGAGGTAGACCACCCCAATGCTGACAGTCTATCCAGGTGTTCCAGCCTTAGTGATGAGAACTCCCTAGAGGTTGGGTAGATCTCCCCACTTTCAGCTGGGGAGGGGCACGTGTTAGACCTGTCATCCTTAGGGTGGTCTTCACCCAGCTTCTTGCCTGCTTACCTCCCCTTCTTGATGATCTTAGGACTCTGAGCACTTTACAACTGCTTACTAAAACATGGTATTATTGTTTTGTATTATTTCATGTATCACATTCATTATAATCGTTAAGTCTGACATTCTGCCTTGTTATTCCTACCTGTCAACAGTTAGATGACAGAATCAAGTCCTTCACTCATTGTAAAAGTTGACTCTGCACCTCTCAGTTAACCAAGAAAAAGTGAGGATGGCACCCAGTAAATCATTTTGCCCCAGGAAAATGGCCAGTTGGAAACTTGACACCTTTGAACAGACCACCAGCGGGAAACTTGGTTTACCCCGCATTTTATACTCCGCATTGCTTTACCCCACACTTTTTACTCCGCAATAACTTTTACAATGCAGGGCTTTACACCGCAAAACTGTTACAACGCATTACCAAACTAAGGCCCTCCTGGAGTATGAATAGTAATTACGTTGGAATGGGGAATGCGTTGTAATGAATTGCGTTGTAAAGGATTTTGCCGAGTAAAAACTGCGGGGTAAAAGCATGCAGGGTAAATGCATGCAGGGTAACCCTCGCATCGTGGGACCCCATGAACCATTTCCATATATCAAAGGGAGCGCTAGGACCTGTTTTGGATATATGCTAACCGTCATTTTGACATTTATTCCATCCACAACGTCAGCAACGATTGTGCGAATATTAGGCCATCTCGGGCCACCTGGCCGGTACCAGGCACATCCTCTTGTGGATTCACAGCCCTGCTGAAGTACCCTGTGAGTCCAGCATTTGTCTTTCCATAGGCACCTCCATGCCACGGGTATAGACCTTGGATCCCCATATGGTTCTATCTGCTCGGGTGGACTCCTGGCACTGTTGATGTCCTTTGTTCTGCCACTATTTATCTCTCCGTAGACAATCCAATGCCACAGATTTAGATCTTGGAACGCCATTTGGTTCCACTTTCTCTCCAGAGATGATCTCTCGCCCACTTTGTAAACGCAGGCGTATTCTTTCCTGCTTGTTGAAAGTATTTCACCCTGAAGAAGGAGAGACCCATACAGAGGGTCAGTCACCGAAACGTGTGTCGGCGCTGGAGTACTTCTGTTCATTTTCCCCCTGATTGGAATCCTCACAACAATAGGTATTCTGTCAACTGAGTCATATTATATATTGCATATTGTATTTTTCAATTATGTATATCTCTCTCCTGTTATTTTAGCCAATTAGGACACTGTTAGAATACTTATCTGTGTTTTCATAGAGGGGGACAGTATTGCATTTGAACATCTGCGTAAGACATTGTGGAACCTATATGTTATAGGACGTATGTGTATATATGAGTATGTAGTGGTCTGCCTGAATGACTGGTTGTGGTTGTGTTGGCTGTGCCTGTTTTTTTCTTTATTTATTATTATCATGTATTAATCCCCGAACAAATCTCCCTTTCTTGAGATATATTGAATACATTTCACAGTTTTGATTGGATTATTCTATGTTTCTTGCTTTTGAGGACCACTTTCTTGTTTTCGTGTACTCATATTGTAGTGTAATTCCTATAGTCCCATTAGGCTCTGCGTATTGGAATAATATATCCTATAGATGTGACGTAGGACTTGTGTAGGTCTCTATCGAATATATTAGACTTAATTGTGAGTGCCAGCTAGCTCAGAGGTCACTAGAAACTTTCTCGAGTTCACAAGAAGGGATTTAATTTCTGACAACGGCATAAACATGCCAACTTTGTTTCCCCAAGATAAAACTGATCTTCAAAGTCGTGAAAACAATAGATAGATATGTTACTCAGTCACTCGTGAATGCTTTGTTTCACCAGAGGTGCCGAGAAATATATAGACAGGCGTTTTCAATTTCAATGTATTGAATAGTCTTTTTTCTCAAGCATAAGAAATGAACTGCTACAATCGTAAAACTGGTTGCAAAATATAATGCATACAGTAAAAAGAGTAGAATAAAATAATACTGTAAGAGCATTGTATGGTTCCTAAACCATAGGTAAATACATACATAAAAAACAAAGGCTAAAAGTACTCAACTGGTGCTTCTAAAATACGCCTACCCCGATGAACCTAACCTAAGCTTAGTACGAGGGAAGAAGTAAGTGAGGGGTGGCATAAATATACTATTCTTTGCCAAGAATCTGTCCAAGGTTTCTCTTAGGGTCTAATCAGCTCCGTACCTTGATTTGGAATGAAGAAGGTCAGGCTCGGGACTCGATTTCCCAACATCCCGCAAGGGTAGCTTGGAAAAACTGGAAATGGAGTTCTCGGCAGGAGAAAAGACAGCGTCTCTCTCAGTGCGTCTGCTGGAGGGTCGGCTTCCTTCGGCACTTGCTGTAGCAGGATGCATCGGGGAAGTAGATAGTTGAACTGCTCCAAACTGCCGTGTGTTTGCTATGGCAAGTGTGGGCATATTTATACCTTAAAGGTACCAAGTTTGATGTAAAGGTGGACATAATAACGTCATCGAAGAGTCTCAGTTCTTTGAAAACTCCATGAGTTCTTGGACAAGTCAGTTCTCAATCAAGGGGAAGTGCCTAGCTGCTGAAGCCGAGTTTTCCAAGAAATCGTTGTAGATTTTCAGAACTAGTGGAAGTAGCCCTGCCGTATTTGGACTGCATGAGCTATGTCTAAATATGGTTATGATTTCTATGCCTATATAAGGATATGGTGATTTATACCTATATAAGGGCATGAATCGGGAGAATTACAATAGGGTCCTAAAATGGTACACAACACCCACTCCACGTTATCGTGTTCATCTGAGATCAAGCACTAAAACATATAATCGAGAGCATGTATTTACAATCCCACCCAAAAATACATATAAAATGCAATTGAAATGGTTGCACACGAAAAATGAGCATTTGTACTGAACGCATTCAAAAGCAATGATTTCATTGTAAGCCTGTAATATGATATTGGAAATGCTAACTGAATGAATCATGAAATTACATTTAAGAAATGACTCTTAGTTACAGAAGAAAAATCGAGACCATCCCATAGCAGAATATACAAGTTGTTTTGGTTTGTCGATTAGGTCAATATTGTTTCTAGGAAGTATTCAAAGAATTCTTGTTCTCTAAGAATAGTTCTACTTTAAGTAGATTGCTTTGTGCCAAAGTTCATTGTGTTTTGGTAAAAAGTCAAATGAAATTGTAGAATGAGAGAGATAAAAAATAGAGTTCAGAAGTTTTCTGTGTTGAAAAAGGTGAAGGTCGAACTTCATATTAAAAAAACGCTGTGTGCTAACTTCAAAAGTTATTCTCGGTGTCAGGAGAAAACATTTAGTCGTCAAGGCTGGCAAAGAAATCGTCTACCACAGTAGATGAAATTTCAACCACTTCATTAAGTAGATCAATTGTACACAGATGTGAAACATCGCCGTCAGCGTCAGCCGTGTTAGCAATGTTCGTAGTTGATCGTACCTGTGTGCCTGTTGGTCTGCGTATCACACCTTTAGCTGGAATTGCCGGTGAGATCTCAACAAATGGCGTCATCTTGATTGGTATCTGTTGGGGGCAACACAATACATGAGCTGTTACCGGACTCAGCAAAGTGCCAACATCCGTTAGCATTGCTGATGGAAGGGTTAGACAGATATCTAACACGCATTCCTCTCCACAAAGCAGGCATCGTAGAACAGGTAAGGTGCAATCTTGCCAGATTGGTCTGAATGACAGGAACCATGTGGTATTCAGATTTCTTAAACAAACCAAGCCAAGGACCTGTGTTATTCTTTCATGATACTGCATGGCCAGGAGAGCATTCTCCATGGTAATTTGGGTATCGCTGGTGGCCGGGCTTGCCATAACAGAGCAGGAGGAATAAAAATAGGATCCCTGCTACGAGTCCTAAGATGAGAGGCAGGCCGCCGAACACAGAGTGCATGAAATTAGGAAAAATGCCCTGGACTGCTTCAAATGGTGATGACAGTCCCGAAAAAATCGTCTTAAATACATATACAATACCGCTGGTATCAGACATGTTTAAGATACAACCTAACATTTCTGCAAAATGTATTGGGCAGTTTGTTGATAATAGGGCAAGTATCTCTGCAGAAGTCCTTGAAACTTGCAGATCATACATCTCTTTGGACGAGGTAAGTGGCACAGTCATTTGCAAAAGAATGGCTTTCTTTCTGTTTAAAGTAACAATTTGTATAGAAGAGATGTTCAGTGAAGGCCATAGTGGCGACTCCCCGTCTGTCTTGCTTTTAGGAAACAATACTTGCATACAACAAGTGACCCTGGCTGACACACTAACTAGATAGGCTATTCCTGGCATCATTCCACAACAGCTTTGATCATTCAATATCATGTAGCTACCATTGGAAAGCTGCCTAAAAATTGGAGCTATCACCGCAGCCGGGGAACCCTGCAGGTGGAATGATAAGTTGTTTGAAGAACCCTCACAGGCTCCATGTAAATTAATGCCTTGACACAGAAGTGTACCACTTAATGTGTTTTTACATTTTTTACCACTAAGAAATACCTCCTTTCCCCCACTCCAACATTTGTGTGTGTATGGTAAATCCCAGGTCAACTTTATGTATTCTTAATCCAACCTTTCATACAGGCCTGCTGGTATGTGTTTTAAGCAATACTGAAACTGGAAAATCGTCACTGGTATCGTGATGGTGCCATGTACTATCCATTCAACGGCTGGCTTCTCAGAAACGGTCAATGGTAATCTCTCCAGTTTTTCTATGCTCAGCCCCGTATAGTCTGCTCTCCACTGTGCCAAAGAGATTTGTTTATCTGTAAGGTTAAACACAGTAAACAGTGATGTGGTGTTGATTAGACACCAAGGCACATAGCCAGAACAAAGGTTTTGTAACGTTCAGCCTAACAGCATTATAGAATGCCATGTTGTAACATTAGCAAGTCCTGTTCCATTATGTCTACGGCAGAGGATACAATGCTGTCCAAAGAATAAATTCTTGACGACAGAGTTGTTAACCCATTGTCAACTACAGAGAGTGCTTTCTCTAAATTAATACGATCTATTTCTCGTATTCGTTCAGCTGTTTCCATTTGCATGACTTTCCAAGTTTCATTGTAAGCAGCGTATATACTGGCGTATATGAAACGTTTATGCCGTGGTTTACGAGGTCCAAGCAAGAATTCTCGTAGGTCAACGTGATCTTTAAGTAAAGTTAAGTGTTGTTTTATATCTGGGAATGTGGATTTTTGTAGCCACTCAAGGCTTAGTTTTCCTACACTGTAAGTGGTTCTTATCCCTGGATGTTGTCTCTGGGCATATCTTGGATCTAGCCGAATTACTGTAAACCCTTGTGTCTTGTTCAGGAATCTATCTTGACAGATATTCATGTCCGTGGGCCATATTAACCGTTTTTTCCATTCAGGATTTGTTCTGTTCTGTTTTAAAACCTGGTTTACGTCTACCTCCTCATCTGTAGTGGTATTACTATCAGGTGTGGGTTTAGGTATGGACGGTTTGTTTAAATCTTTTATCTTAGCCAAGCCAAGACAAGATGTCTGTTGAACAGTTTCATTTAAAAACATTATTTGTTCTGGGATGATGCAGGCTCTGAACAATGCTTCTAAACCTTGTACCGGCCAGTCTTTTGTGCCCCAAACTGTTTTTGTTTCATTGTTGTCTTTCCAAAAGTCAAAGCCTAATGTGGACAACTGAGCATAACAGGCCGCAGAATACATTTGCTTAGTGTTAGTCAACATACTTTTCATGCCTGTCTTATTAACATTTCTAAAGTAAAGTGTTTCTGGATTTGTGGTATTGAAACCTGAAAAGTATGGACATTTGTCATAAAATGTTTTAGAGCTACCCTTTGGTGGCTTTGGACAATGTTCCCATTGATTATAAGAAAAAACATTTCTAGGATTTGCAGATTTGTGCAAATAATGGTGACCAAAATTATTAAAACATAGGGCCCGATTCACAGAATGAACTTAAGACTCAATCCTAAATTTACTACTATTTTGGTATTCACAGAATGCACTTACTACTTTTGGCATTCACAGAATGCACTTACTACTTTTGGCATTCACAGAATGAACTTACTACTTTTGGTATTCACAAAAGTTAGGATTTTGTCTTAAGTTTGTCTTAAGACAGACTTAAGACAGACTTAAGACAAACTTAAGACAGACTTAAGACAGACTTAAGTCAAAATCCTAACTTCTGTGAATACCAAAAGTAGTAAGTTCATTCTGTGAATACCAAAAGTAGTAAGTGCATTCTGTGAATGTCAAAAGTAGTAAGTGCATTCTGTGAATACCAAAATAGTAGTAAGTTTAGGATTGAGTCTTAAGTTCATTCTGTGAATCGGGCCCATACTTTTGTTCATAATCTGATGAACCTTCCAAGTATTCATGTTTTGCAAATTTTGCTGACATTTCAAAGTCTGCCGTCATGTTATCTACAGTCTGAAAGTCCCAATCATCAGAAAATGTGCTGGGTGAAACAAAATCACTCAAAGAAACCTTAAATCGATGTGGAATCTCCAGCAGCTCAACAGGGCCATAAATGTCATAAGCACTTCTATCCCATGCTATTCCACCATGTAGAGGAACCGCTGAGATGTTCACTGATGACTGGTCTCATTGTTCATGATGAGATGATTTGTGTGGTTTCAGTAGCAAGTTGATGTTCTTACTTGCTGTGTCCATTTTACTGTATTTTCCATCTATCAGATTTCCAAAACTTAAATCAAGAATGAGCCAAAGTAGGAGAAAAAGTACACCTAGCACAATCCAAAATTCAGCCTATGGTGAAACCAGATATGTATTTGCAAGTTGGTGACAAAGTTCAATTACTTGTTCCTTGAATCTTTTTTTTGCTGGTGTTATTTCGGGCTTACTGGGATCCTCAGAAAAGTCATCAAAGTTGATGAAATAGCAAGAGGCCGTTCTGTCAATAGTTGGTATTGCATACGGATTATTTGAAATTGCCGGAGCTGTTTGTTCCCTTGACATGTTTGTATAGTCAGATGCTACATCATTGTAGTCGGGAGTGTCTTGACGAAGTGTTATTTGGGTTTCAAGAGGCACAAGTTCCATGGCTTTATTGCATAGTCCTTCTTGTCTCACTGCAGAATCTTCAAAAGTGATGAGTCTTTCAGTTTGAACCTCTTGGATAGTTGCAAGATTTGGTTATCTGCTACTTCTTGGGAGTCCACTGGGCCTACTACTTATTATCAGCCACATGGTGTGGTTTTACCAGGTCAATTGATATGGACCGGTTCTCCTTTCTTCCAGCAAGGGGCGGCAGTAACAGTGTTCTTGATCCGTGGACTGCTAGTACAGGTACTGGTTTTCTGTAAGAAGGCCCAAATTCCTTCTTGTCCGCTATTTTCTCTCTGACCAGATCCCCTATCTTTGGAATCCAGACAGGTCTTGCTAGGACAGGTGGTTTTTCTTCAGTGGTCGTTGGCTTTTCAATAGTGTTGCTTAGGCTTCTTCTTTCATTTAAGTCCTGTAAAACAGCCAAACGATCTTTGATATCAAAGGGTTTTTGTTCCACCACTGAAGTATGATGATTGAGGTCTTCTATCAACATTCTAGTACCCAAAAGGATT
Organism: Lissotriton vulgaris; assembly: GCF_964263255.1. Classification (NCBI taxonomy): domain Eukaryota; kingdom Metazoa; phylum Chordata; class Amphibia; order Caudata; family Salamandridae; genus Lissotriton; species Lissotriton vulgaris. The sequence continues at coordinate 1,954,172 of NW_028248532.1, forward strand.
CCATATGGAGTGATTCCACCCACAGAATTTCTAAGCAGGTTATTAAGACTACGTTGGGCATTTATTAATTATTGTTATAGATTGCTTTATGTCTCGTTTTTTTCTCTCCACAACCGAATTTCCCTCAGGATTGAATGGACTCGAAAACTGCAATGCCTCTTTGTAAGCCCTAGAGCTAAACGCAGGACCCTGGCCAGAATGTAGCGTGCCGATTGCATATGTGCTGATAAAGACTCGCAAAACTTTTTATAACAGTTCGGACCTCAGACGAGTGCTGAGGCCACATCAAATGAATCTTGTCCTAATATTTGTGGGACCGCGTTTGTCCATGGGGACGTCTGCGTGTAGATAGTCTAATGCTGTCTAATAATGGTGTCTGAGCTGGGCTGGCTACACTGTAGTCAGGTATCTGGTGGCTTTCAAAGCTATGATCTCTTTAACAGACATCACAATTAATCTCAAATTCTTAAATGTGGGCGCTCATCCCTTGCCACCAGTACATCTCTTTTAATTCTAGTAGAGATTTTGGGATCCCTTGATGTATCAGGCCCTCTCCCATATGTGCTTCATGAATCAGAGCACCTCTCCGGTTCCTGTTTGGAATTACCCTATCCCCCACTCCAGGGATTCGAGCAAAAGGAAAAGAGTTTGCATCAATTATGTATGTATATTCAAGTGAATAGTTTAGAGGTAACGCAGCTCCTCTGCCATTGCTTGTGGCATTGACAGCTAGCATTGTTTTGTCGTCTAATTTTTGTTTTCGAACAAGTGATTGCATTTACGGAAGCCGTTTGCACAGCTGCCTTTGCGGCTTCATCAGCCAATGAATTCCCTGTAACATGAAAGCCATCACGCTGATGAATCAGTGTATCGATCACGTAAGTCTTTTGTAGTTCTTTCTGTAAAAGACCTACTTGTTCCCAAAGCATTTTATGCTTTATTGTGCCACCTTTTACGTCTTTAGAACCATTTTGAACCCAGTTCTGCAGATATTCATTGTAAGACTGGATGCAGTAATTCGAATCGCACACTATGAGTGTGAGGAATTCGCAATCAGTATTTTCTAGCGTCATCTTGAAAGCCTGTAGTTCAGCTTGCTGAGCTGTACAGTCTCCTAGAGATTGAGTTTTTGTGGCCATGGGTCTGAATTTACCATCGCGCCAGCGACCTTTAACAATCGCGCATGCAGCACTATAAGCTTGTTTTCCCCCAATTGCGGGCTGTGCTGATCCGTCTGTATATATTATACAGCTGTAATGTTCTAGATGCAGAATTTCAGTGGGCAGAGGACATCCTTGTTCGTATTGGAGAAATTCTTGTGTTTTCAAGTAAGGATCAAAAACGTATTCAATGTCTGTCGTAGCAAGAGAATTAACCCATTGTATCCATCTTGGATATAAAGCTTTTGCATTTGTAATGATTGCTTTTGTCACTGCCTCTAAGGCAGGTACAGGAGTAACGATTTTTATGCATTTACTCTGCTTGAGGGCTCTTTTACTACCGCAGTCTGAACCGCTGTCAGAATTTTTTCTGTTGAAGTGAATTTCATTTCAGCTTGTGTGTACAAGTATGATTTATATGCTATTGGTACCTTTTCACCTTCATTAAAGGTTAGGTATGTGATTCCGCATCGTCCTGGGATGATTCGGATTACAAGGTTGCATACGTTGGCGAGTGTTTGTAAATGTTTCGTTGCTAACATGTCTGTTGGCACTGAACGCAAAATTTCTATATGTTTTTGTCTCCAATTAGTTTGTTTCAAATCAGGATTGATTAATTCATAGAGCGGTTTCACCCTTTCTGCGTAGTTTAGAATGTAAGTTCTTCGGAAATTCTGGAAACCCAAAACTAACTGTACATTTTTCAGTGTTTTTGGCGGTTGGAGCAGCGCACATTTTTCTAAAAAGTTTGCTGCCAGGCTTTTAGCTTCACTTGAAAGTTCCCAAGAATAGGACTTTGAGGTGGGCAATTCTTGATTTTTTTAAATGTAACTTGTACCCCTCAGAGGCAAAACCAAGTGTTATGGTCTTCACCCTGTTCAAGTGCCTGTCCATGTCATCATCTGTAAGATAGATGTCATCTCCATAAGATAATGCCTCATCATCATACGTTTGAAGTATCTCTGTTACTCTGGCTGAAAATAATCCAGGACTGTTTTTGAATCCCTGGGGGAGACGACAAAGGTGTTGGGCCTATGCCAAAAGTGTTGTTGTGTCCCCATTATATCGAAAGGGGTCAAATGCCTACTTTCAGGTGCAATGTTCTGACAGAAGAAACCGTTTGAAATATTTAATGTTGTTTTATATTTTTTGCACACAATGTTATTAATCAGTGCTGCACTGTGTGCATTTTGTGCTGCAAAGGTTTTGCAGCAGGAGTTTAAATGTCTGTATTGCAAGACTAGACGATATGTATTGGTATTCAAGTTGATCTGGATCTCCCTGATCTGTTTTTTAGATTCTTGTTTAACCGGATACTCCTTCTGAGCACTTGGTTGATTATTTAACTGGATCTTATGGTGAGGAGAATGCTCATCCCATCCCACATGATTTGTTTTAATGCTGGAACCTGGGCCACAGCCCACTTTCTGGCATAGGTGTATTTTTTATGAATAGGAATATGATTTGAGAAAGCTGGCATAATGATCTCTTCTTTGGGCAGCGGTCAGTTGCAACTTTGAACTGTCTATTTTCCCTCTGGAAGTTGACCTATGAGTAACTTGACAGAGGCATTATGGGAAATGTAGTTGTCAATCAATCAATCAGCAGACTTGTAAAGTGCGCTACTCACCCGCTAGGGTCTCAAGGCGCTGGGGGGAGGGGGAGTCGCTCCCGCTCGAACAGCAAGGTCTTGAGTTGTTTCCTGAAGGAGAGATGATCCTGGGTCAGCCATCGTTGGGTGGGGAGGGAGTTCCATGTCTTGGCCGCCAGGTAGGAGAAGGATCTTCCTCTGGCGGTGGATCTGCGAATTCATGGGATGGTTTGAGGTCGAGGCTGGCGGATCGGAGCTGGCTGGTGGGTGTGTAGAATGCGAGGCGGCTGTTGAGGTATTTGGGGCCCGTGTCGTGGAAAGCCTTGTGTGCGTGTGTGAGGAGTCTGAACGTGATCCTCTTGCCGACTGGGAGCCAGTGCAAGTCTCTCAGGTGGTCAGAGATGTGCCTGTGATGGGGGATGTTCAGGATGAGTCGTGCAGATGCGTTCTGTATACGCTGGACTCTTTTCTGGAGTTTGGCTGTGGTTCCAGCGTAGAGGGTGTTCCCGTAGTCCAGATGGCTGGTGACGAGGGCCTGGGTGACTGACTTCCTGGTTTCAGTTGGGATCCACCGGAAGATCTTTCGGAGCATGCGCAGGGTGTTGAAGCAGGATGACAAGACGGCGTTGACTTTCTTGGACATCGTGAGGGAGGAGTCCAGGATGAAGCCCAGGTTGCGTGCATGGTCCGTTGGCTTGGGGGCGGTGCCTAGGGCAGGGGGCCACCAGGAGTCATCCCAGGCAGAGGGGGATGGTCGCAGTATGAGGACTTCCGTCTTGTCTGAATTCAGTTTCAGACGGCTGAGCTTCATCCATTCCACGACGTCTTTCATTCCTTCCTGGAGGCTGGCTCTGGCAGTGGCGGGGTTGTTGGAAAGGGAGAGGATCAGCTGGGTGTCGTCGGCGTAGGAGATGATGTTTAGGTTGTGTTGGTGTGCGATGGATGCAAGGGGGCTCATGTAGACATTGAAGAGGGTGGGGCTGAGCGAGGATCCTTGCGGAACGCCGCAGATGACTTTGGTGGCCGCGGATCGGAACGGGGGAGGCAGACTCTCTGGGTTCTTCCGGCGAGGAAGGAGATGATCCACTCCAAGGCCGTTCCTTAGATTCCGGTATTGCTGAGGCGTTGTATCAGGGTGCTGTGGCATACGGTGTCGAAGGCTGCTGAGAGAGATCCAGGAGGATGAGTGCCGCTGTTTCCCCATTGTTGAGCAGGGACCTGATGTCGTCGGTTGCTGCGAGGAGGGCGGTCTCGGTGCTGTGGTTTGCTCTGAAACCGGACTGCGAGGGGTCGAGGGATCCGTTTGTCTTGAGGAAGGCGGAGAGTTGTTTGTTGACGATCTTCTCAATGACTTTGGCAAGAAAGGGGGGAGCGAGATGGGGCAGAAGTTCTTGAGGCCCGTGGGGTCTGCGGTGGGTTTCTTCAGGAGGGCGCTGAGCACGGCATGTTTCCAGCTCTCTGGGAAGGTGGCGGAAGTGAAGGAGCTGTTAAAGATGTCCCGGAGTTGGGGTGCGATGATGGAGTCGGCTTTGTTGAAGATGTGATGAGGACAGGGGTCGGTTGGGGAGCCGGAGTGGATGGTGTTCATCGTGCGGGTGGTGTCTTCGGTGCTGACCGGGGTCCAGTTGCTGAGGGTGGTGGTGGGGGGTGCTGGTTCGGTGGTTGGGTGCGTGGTCTGTGCGCCGAAGCTGTTGTGTATGTCGGCGATCTTGCGGTGAAAGAATGAGGCGAGTGAATCGATGAGGTCTTGTGAGGGTGTGATGTCGTTGTTGCAGGCGCTGGGATTGGAGAGCTTTTTAACGATGCTGAAGAGTTCCTTGCTGTTATGGGTGTTGTTGTTCAGACGTTCTTTGAATGTTGTCCTTTTGGTGGTGCGGATCAGCTGGTGGTGTTTGCGGGTGGCGTTCTTGAGAGCTGTCATGTTGTCTGGTCGCGGCACCAGGCTTTCTCGAGGGTGTTGCAGGTTTTCTTGGAGTTTTTGAGGTCGTTGGTGAACCACAAAGCTTTCTTGCTGCCAAGTCTGCTGGGAGGGTTCTTCAGTGGCGCGAGGTCATCGGCGCAGTTGGTGAGCCACTGTGTGAGGTTGCGAGCTGCTTTAATGGGGTCCCTTGTGTTGGTGGGAGAGTTCTGGCTGAGGGAGGTGGTGAGATGGTCGGTGGTGATCTTGATCCAGATTCTGCGGGGAACCTGTTGCGGGTGGTGGTGGGTCGTGGTTCTCCTGAAGTTGAAGTGGATGCAGATGTGATCTGTCCAGTGTAGTCCGTTGGAGTGGCTGAAGGAGATGTGCTTTCTGGAGAAGATGGGGTGTAGTTCCGTGAGTTTTTGGGTCTGGTTCGGTGGTTCCGAATCTGTTCAAATAAGGTCTTCAGAAATAGATGATTCTGGTGTCAGCAGACCGCAAATGGCGAGTGTAGTGTGTCTGAGTGTTTTCGCATGAATCGATCTAAGAGAACACTCTGTATTCAAGGTTTTAGTTTGAATCCTCGGGTTCCATTTTGTGTACAGCAGCCATTTTGTATGGTTGCCCTCACATAGGCCCTGACTGCGGCCAAACGAGTCATTGAGACACGTATGCCTTAGCTGACTTCTGAATGACCTGGCCGAACTGACTCTGTGCCCGAGGTTGACCTCGCTGAGCCAGTTCCTTGTTAAGCAGCTGGTCAGATAAAGATCAAAGAGTAGGACGTGCCCGAGTTTATGGTACACTGCTCCCACCTCTCTATCTCACTTCCAATCTGTTTCTACCTTTCCTTTACGACATAATCATTGATTTGGGTTGAGGGTTTTATTATGGGTTTGTCCGGCCTGATCCGACAAGAAATCTGAAATTTGCTTGGTCATTTCTGGTGGGCTGGACAACGGAAAGTGGGATTGTCGTCATACGCTACTTTTAAATTGTCACACTGTCATCGGTCATTTTGTATGAACCTGATGCTAATTTTGAATGTTGCCTCAGGCTTGATTTTTGACATAAAAGACCATGCTCCGCTCATCGAATTTGTGTAGTCTCTAGCGAACCACCCGTGTGTGCTTCGTAGATCTCTGTTCCTGGTTGCAGCCAATAAACTTTGGTCTTTGACGTCATCAAGAAGTGTCCAGTGTCTCTGTTTGCCAAGACAGGGGAACTCGAAGGCATCGGGTGTTCTCCCTGACGCCGCTGGGTTTTAAAACCCGGTCCTTCAGTTGGCCCCCCCACGTGGGGCGACTTCAGCGGTACCGGTCCAAGCCCAAAGATTGTGAGGAGCTTCGTGTGAAAATTCTGGAGGAAGGCCTACCACTTCATCGACCTCTGTATGTCGGCGTGGTCCGAAAGTCTTTGCTGCGAGGTTTCCCGCTTTCCGATGGCTTCGAAGGACTGCTGCCCTGACTGTCGCCCTGTTTTGGAGCCTTAGACGTTTGTAGAGCGAGACGATTGACGGGCCTTCTGGTGACGCCATCGACATTTAAGTTAAGTATGAGTGGAGCGTCTCCTAGTCCTTAGTTTGTTTTTGGTATCCCTTTAGTGGATCGCTTTGATTTGGTACCTGCAGGCCCCAAAGCCAAGGGACTCGTGTATTCTCGAGACTATCGTTTTGAGATTTCCCTTGTGTTTGAAGCTAGACTAGGAAGAAAGATGCCTGGTCTTAGCAGTCTTGGGAAGATAGTTGGCTGTGGTTGTTCTAAGGATTCCCAGTTAGAGGATTTGTGTCCGGTTCCTCCAATTGGAACTCCTATATATGAATTACACGTGAAGCATGGTGTAGGCCCTATTAGTTATAATGAGATTTGGGTGAAGTATACGAGGAAAGACGGTGTCCTACAGTGGACCCGTTACGGTAGTTTTGAAGGTGAGATTTTAGATAATCTTTAAGTGAAGCTGTTCAAGAAGAAAGCCCGGCCGGCAATGTTTGACTCTTTCCGCATATGTCGCAAAGAAGCCAAACAGAAAGAAATTAAGTTAGCGAAGAAGAATAAACGAGAACGAGGTATGTCAATGGTACAAGCTGCTGTTGCGTTTAGGGATAATGAGGAAGAGCAAGAAAGCAAACAGATGCTTAGAGCAAAGAAGTTAGTGGTAGATAGATGCTACCCAGTTTTGCCGCCTAAAGAACAGGAAGATAAGAAAGATCTTGCGAAAGATCCTTTAATGTTGCATCTCTTGAGTTCGCCACCCCCTTATGCACAGAGTGCTACGGCACCACCGCCACCAGTCGTGGCTGTGCTACATCCAGTTGTTGTGCCACCCGTAATTCCTCCACAGCCAGCTCCTCTTCCGTTGGCTACTGTTCCTTTGGCGCAGCCTCCTCAGGGGCCGCCAACTTTGCCTCCCCCTTTGTCTGCTACTCCTACGCCTGTCTGTAATACTCCTTCTGGTCCGACTTTGGACTCTTCTACTATTGTTCCGTCTTCCCTTATTCTTCCATCTTCTCCTTCTACTAGGCAGCGAATGACTGCTGCTTTTTCTAGTTTTCTGACTCCTTTGTTGGGGCAATTGGGTATGTCTCCAGTGCATGAGGATAGACAATCACGTAGTCAGTTGCCTGATACAGATGAGCGTGTAGTGTTGGATCACATGGCACGTAGATGGGTTACGTATACCTCCCAGTATGATCTTGAGGGTATTATGGATGTTTTTCGACAGTGGAAAGGACCAAAGCAACGGTATGTTTTCGAAATGATGTGTGTGTTCCTCCATGAACAATGGATGGACGAAGTGGGTAAAGCGCCTGAAGAATTATATTGAGTGCGTTCCGAGTTTGCCAAAGGGACGATTGTGAGTCTTCTTGACATTGAGAGAGCGGTGTCAACGTTGTTGTCGTTTGGTAATAATGCTCCTTCTTAGCGATTGTTTGAGTCTGATTCATCAGTTAGGAGAAAAGCGCGTCAATATCCGATGCGTGAGGTTCCTCCAGTTTGGAGACCTCAAGATGGAAATGTTGCTGCTCACTTTCACCGAGTATGGGTACATGTTCCCTGGAAGCGTGCTGAAGTTTTAGCACTTAAGCAGACTTTACCTGATCCGCGCAAAAATCCGGCGGGATATTATAAAGAGCTCACTCAAACTGTGGGTTCGTGCGTCATGAATTTAGCGGACATAGACATGTTGTTTGGTAATGTTGTTCCACAGCCTATTTGGAATGTGATTCGACATACGGATCATGATAATGAATTGGGTGATACATGGGTTAATCTTGTTGCTGCAAATGATAGACAAGTTGGAGGTGCTAAGCCTGTAGATCTTATTACTGAACTTCCTGGTAGGATAATTAACTATATGAAGACTTTGATGCCCGAAGTGTGTGTTAATTGGGAAAAGTTCTCTGCATGTAAGCAGAAGAAAGACGAGACTGTGTCCGATTTCTTCACGTGGTTTGAAGAAACTTTTGTGGATCATAGTGGTCAGGATATGGCTACCGAGGGTGGTCAGAGATTGTTTTTTGACAAATTCGTGCATAATTTGCTTCTCGAGTTGTGCACTAAGTTGAAGGATTCCGAGAGTGCTTGGGCCGTTTCCACGTCAGCACAGATTTTAGCTACGGCTCAGTACTATGAAAATAGGCGCAAGGATGAGTTAGAGAAAGCGGATAAGAAGACGAAGGAATTGAAGACTAAAGTTCTTCTACAACAAGCTTATCCACCCCGTACTAATAGTCAGTGCGATTATCAGCAGAATCAGCAATATTCGAGAAACTCGCAAAGGAACGAGTCTTCTCAACAGCGTTTCCCGTATGGGCCTAATCAGTGTGCGTACTGCAATGAAGAGGGTCATTTCAAGAATAGTTGTCCGGCTTTGTTACAGCGCACAAATGGTGCTTCTAGTGTTAGAGGTCGAGGTGCTCAACAAGTGCCTAGAGGTAGAGGTCGCGGACAGAACGTACGTCCTTTGCCTCCACAGAACGCGATGAATAGTTTTGATCAGCAGCAAGGTTCGTCTGGTAGGACAGCACAGTACTATATGGATGATTACTATGTTGAAGGTGACGAAGTACACGGTAATGACTGTTAGGACAGCCATGGACAAAGAGAGGGAGTTGTTTCAGTTCCAGTAGATCAGAGTGGACCCTATGTTGAAGTGATTGCATCAGGTGTGTCAGAACCTTTTCTGCTAGATACTGGTGCTACAAAGAGTTCTATTGTGGAGAAGTGTGGCTCACTGGTTAGAGCAGGCAGACCCTGAAGCAGAGGTCAGACCCGGGACCAGAGTTCAATTCCCGACGCGGCAGGGTCTTGAGCTCAAATGTCCAGGGACTCGATAATTCTCGCTTCGGTGCCTGACCTAATCATGGGTTCACACTCTGCAACTCTGGGCATTAAGCTTGCTTAATCTCCACAACGGCCCCCCGCGGCGCAATGCCTGGCTTTCACCTTGGGGATGCCCTGTAGGGGCTATCTCACAGGGAAAAGCCAGGACGGGTTCCCAAGGCAAGCGCTCAGAAACCCCTGGGTGATAAGCGCTATATAAATCCAATATACAATACAATACAATTATGCACTCTAAACTCCCTGGCGCACCTTTGTCTGGCTTTGATAATGTTTCTGTAGGTTTTTCTGGCGCCCTGGTTACTAATCCGATTTCTGCTCCATTGTCTCTTTCTGTTGGACCGTGTAAGATCAAAGCACCCCTTCTTTTGACTACCGGTTGTAATGAGAATTTGTTGGGTTTGGATTTACTGAAGAGATTGTATGCGACACTGTATTGTTCTCCGTCAGGAGTTCATCTTACTTTGGGTGAGAGAGTGATCTCTCCGATGTACCTGTCGAAGGATAGACTTCCACCTGAATTGTCTTCCTTACCAAATTCATTGTGGGCTACTGGTCCGAATGATGTAGGTCTTTCGGAGATTCCTCCATTTGTTGTGACGCTGAAGGCGAATACTAAGTTACCGCGCATTCCACAGTACTGTATCTCGAGTGATGGTGACCGTGCACTTTTAGTGATCATTTATGATCTGATCGACAAGGGTGTCATTGAGGAAACAAGAGGTAATGTGTGCAATAGTCCTGTATTGCCTGTTTTGAAGAGAACTGATTCTTCACAGCCTCCTGTATATAGGTTTGTCATCGATCTTCGCAAAGTGAACAAGATTGATGTTCCACAATTTCCTGTTGTGCCTGATATTACTGCCTTGTTGACTCTGATTCCGGCTACTGCCACATGGTTTTCGGTGATTGACTTGAAGAATGCTTTCTTCAGTATCCCGATTGCCATGGAGAGTAGGGACATCTTTGGATTCTCTTTAGGAGGACGCAGTTTCCGCTTTAAGCGCGCTCCTCAAGGCTATTGCGAGAGTGCATCGATCTATAGCCAAGCTTTGAAAACACAACTGGATTTGTTGGTTTTACCTGATGGTGCAGCCCTTATTCAGTACGTTGATGATTTGCTAGTGGCCGCTGATACTGAAGAGATTTGTAGGAAAACCACTTTGTCATTACTATGCCACTTGTCTGATTGTCATCACAAAGTTGCTCTCTCCAAGTTGCAATATTGTCGACAAGAAGTAACCTACTTAGGTCACCTCTTATAGAAGGAGGGAAGGAAACTGACCCCAGAAAGAATTCAAGCTATTGTGAAAATGAGTGTTCCTAAGACACAGAGAGAAGTACGTGTGTTTTTGGGTATTACATCGTACTGTAGACAGTGGATTCCTAATTTTTCTTTGTTAGCTAAGCCTTTGATAGCACTTACTGTTAAGGATACTCCGAATCCTATTCCCTGGACTGATGAATTTCAAAAGAGCTCTTCAGAATTACGCAATGCGTTGTGTTCGGCTCCTGTGTTGGGTACCCCCGACTACAGTAAGTCTTTCACATTGTATGTACACGAGAGAGAGGGATGTGCATTGTCAGTCTTGACTCAGCAGTTTGGCGATAAGCAACGCCCATGTACTTACTTTTCGTCGACTTTAGATCCTGTAGCTAGAGCGTTGCCGAGTTGCTTGAGAGCCGCAGCGGCTGTTTCAATCCGACATTCTGCGGGTTTAGTTATGGACAGCACGTTAGTGGTCATGGTTCCACATGCAGTGGATATCTTGTTGAACTGTACGAAGACACAGCATTTAACTAGTGCTCGGTTGTCAGGTTACGAGTTGACATTGTTAGCGAGTCATGTGCATATTAAACGATGCAACACGTTGAATCCAGCCACGTTGTTGCCAATTTTAGTTGAGAACGATAATAGTGAAGAACAGCATGACTGTTTTCTGAGAACCGAAGAAGAAACGAAAGGGAGAATAGACCTAAAAGACACGCCTCTTTCTGAGTGTGATGGTACTTTGTGGGTTGATGGTTCATGTTTTAAGTTGCCGAATGGTGATACGACTGCGGCTTATGCTGTTACGACTTTGCATACGATTGTTGAAGCTGCACGTATTCCACATAATTCAGCACAAGCAGCAGAATTGATTGCATTAACGAGAGCATGTGTGTTGGCGAAAGGAAAACGAGTGAATGTGTATACTGATAGCCAATATGCCTTTGGCGTGGCTCATAGCTTTGGACGTTTGTGGCGTGAACGTGGGTTCCTGACTTCGCATGGGACGAAGATCCAGCATGAACAGTTGGTGAATGAACTTCTTGAATCTCTTACCTTACCATTACAAGTAGCGATCGTGAAATGCAGTGCCCATAAGAAAGTTATGGATGATATTGGTCGCGAAAATGCGTTTGCGGATGAAGTTCAGAAAGACACTGCGAGAAATGTGATGAGCCGAATTTATGTTGCGGGTCCGGCGAGATGAGTCCAGAGAAGAGTATGTGTGAAGATACGATTGAGAGTGTAAAATCCATTCAAGCTGAAGCTACAGAGAAAGAGTTGAATGAATGGAGAGAAAGCAGGGGTAGATGGATTTGAATGGTTGTTGGACTGATTTGTCCGAGCATCAGAGATGGTTGTTGCCTAACGCGTATGTGCTTCCGGTTGTTACAATGGCTCATGGAATGGCACATATTAGCGTGAAAGGGATTTGTAAGTTAATGGCTCCAGTTTGGCAGAATGCGGGAATTCCAAAATGTGCAGAGAACTTGGTTAAGAATTGTATGGTGTGCCTGATGTGCAATCCTGGTAAGGGAACTCCAACACCAGCTGGTCATTTTGCTCCTCCTATGTATCCGTTCGAGGCTTTGCAGCTAGATTTTATCCACATGGAAAGATGCTACAACTTGAGATATGTTTTAGTGGTTGTTTGCTCTTTTTCTAGATGGGTAGAAGCTTACCCCCTTAAGGACAATACTGCCTTGTCCACAGTGAAAGTTCTGATAAAAGAGTTTTTCCCTAGATTTGGAATGCCGAGAATTATCTGGAGTGACAATGGGAGTGAATTTGTGGGTCAAGTCATGAAGAGAGTGTGTGAGGGACTAGGAATTTGGCAGAAGTTCCACGCTGCAAATCACCCCCAATCAGCTGGTTTAGTCAAGTGCTATAACGGCACTCTTAAATTGAAATTGTCCAAAATTCAAGCGAGCACTGGTCTACAGTGGCCAGATGCCTTGCCTTTAGCACTCCTGTCCACAAGAATGACTGTGCATTCAAGAATGGGTCTGAGCCCTTATGAAGTGGTCTTTGGTCGCCCAGCAAATATTTGGGGCGTGCCAAGACCAACTAGATTTAGTGAGATCGAACATCCTGTGTTGCTTGACTACTTGCGCGAACTGACGACTAAATTGCGTGTCTTACACCAACAGGTACATGAGAGTCTACCACAAGCTTCAGAAGATCCAGGCCACGCTATTGAACCTGGAAGTTGGGTCTTCATAAAAAAATTTCAGCGGAGCAAGAACGATCAGCCCCGCTGGACGGCACCCTTCAAAGTCCTCTTGTCTACACGATCTGCAATACGAGTACAAGGCAAAAGAAACTGGATCCACGGTGTACACTGTAAGCGAGCACCTTTGCCCTTACCGTACGATAAGTGGGTCCAGGATGGACTTCCAGACTCTGAAACTGATACTGTTCCACGATTTTTGCCATTCAGTGATGCTAGTCTGATTGGTACGAACTTTGAGAGACAAAGTGATGATCTTTTACAAGAAGCAGTGCCTCCTTTGAATCGCTTGAACATTACTGAGCCTGATTTGCTGTTTAAAGATCAAGAATTGCCTGGAAGAAGCCGCTATAATTTGCGACCGAGAGTCATGGACAAATAAATAAAGACAAATAAAGTCTTTATGATTTTTCTGTTTGCAGGTTAACTCTCCACCGAGGATCTACTCATTTTTGTTTTTCGAACCGTCATCCGAGTTCAGCTGTAGGGTCGCGGTGCCTAAGTCTTTGGAGTGCAAGCCTGAGACACTAGGTCGAGGGTTCTGGTTGGCCTAAGGGAGTTGCCCTGGGTTGACAGAGGCATTCCTTAGCATAGAACACCCTACCATCGCGAGCGGCATATTTAGTTTAGGATGGATTTCTTCGAGTTGGAGAGACCTGCAAGGACAATGATTTTTAGAAAGAAGTTATGCACATTGATCACAACGAAACAATTTATAAAATCGTGTTTATTTTTGCTATTGAGTTTGATGACATGCATAATTGGTTATGTGACATTTTCTTTTAAAGTAGCGTTTACTCCCACTGTGCAACCTACACCCCCACCTACTATTTCTTCTCATTCTTTTCACCCTTTGCCTTTGCCTGAACATGAGGTAGTTGGACGATTGGAATTTGCCAATAATTCCTTTATTCAACTTTTGCACCAACACCAGTTAGTGATGAACACGACAAACTGTTGGATCTGTGGTCTAGTGCCCCATACGACCGATAAGGGTATTCCGTACTTAGTTTTGCCCTTCAGTTTAAATGGTTCGATTTGGGCTTATAGAACGATGTTTATTTATGTCCATAGTGTTTATCCCCTACGTTCACCGAAAGACAACCCGAAGAATAGTGCTGTTGCAAGAGGCATAGTCGACATGGTTAAAGGGACTAATGCCGTTTAAACTATTCCGATAGATGAGAAGCAACCCTATAGTGGATGGGATATTACTGGATATGGAGTTAGTCTGAGTGTTAACCAGCGAGCGAAGAGTTCTCTACCGATTTGGATATTGCCCCATCAGGGTCGCTATTGTCTGCAGGGTAAATGTAAATGTATGTAAATGTATTGCGATTTATATAGCGCACGTATCACCCGAAGGCATCAAGGCGCTTGCCTTGGGAACCCGTCCTGGTATTCCCCTGTGAGATAACCCCAGCAGGGTATCCACAAGGTGAAAGCCAGGCATCCCGCCGCGAGAGGCCGTAGTGGAGATTAAGCAAGCTATTGCCCAGAGTCACAGAGTGTGAACCCGTGAGTCGAGTAGGCACCAGAACGAGAATTATCGAGTCCATGGAACTTTGAGCCCAAGACCCGCCGAGGAGGGGAATTGAACCCTGGTCCAGGACCGATCTCAGCTTCTGGGTCTGCCGCCTCTAACCCCTGAGCCACACTTCTAAGGGTAATGGCAAGAATCCGACATCTCAGTTAGGGAAGAGTGTTTGTACGGATACTTATGTATTTACGTCTCAGTCTTCCTGAGCATTTTTAGCTGCTAAGGGTACCTACTTTGTTTGCTACGACAAAGCATATACATGGTTGCCCCCTGCCTTTTCGGGCACATGTTTTGTTTCTTTCCTGTTGCCTCTCACTTTTACAGCTGCGGCAGATTACCATAAGACGAGAGTTGCTAGAGGTGTCTTTAGCCAAGAAGGCACTGCAGGGCAAGAGTTGGGAGATTTCGTTTTTTGCCGTTCTGGGGACCGATGGCTAACAGCAGGAATATTCGCCAGTTGACGAGAGTGGTTGAGTCCACCATAGTCGAAACTGCCGGTGCCCTTAGTAACTTGACTGCTGAGCTCCAGTCGGATAGACTTATGACACTCCAAAATAGAGTTGCCCTTGATGTCATACTAGCAGATCGAGGTGGAGTTTGTAAGCTGATTCATTCGAGCTGCTGCGTTTTCATTCCAGACAACGCTCCGTCAGTTTTCCAGGCCATTTCCAAGTTACATAAGATCTCCGATTCTGTCCATTTGGACAAAGGAGATTGGTCATTGATGGGATGGTTATGGGGATTGATATCCACTTGGGGTTGAAAGATTCTGATGGTCATTGGGATGGTCTTAGCTGTCCTTTTCATGTTCTGTCTCTGTGTGCAGTGTGCTCCTGCTTTTTGTGGCTTCTGTGCTACTTCGTGTGCAAGGAGACCTGTCCAGAGAGAGATACTAAGTAATAAGATGATGCTACAGCAACATATCGATGATCTGATGAATATAGATCCGGATTCAGATTAACATGGGTTTGGGTCTGTTGCCTATGTAAGGGCAAAAGGAGGGTCTGTAGTTCCGTGAGTTTTTGGGTCTGGTTCGGTGGTTCCGAACCCGTTCAAATAAGGTCGTCGGAAATAGACGATTCTGGTGTCAGCAGACCGCAAATGGCGAGTGTGGTGTGTCTGAGTGTTTTCGCATGAATCAATCTAAGAGAACACTCTGTATTCAAGGATTTAGTTTGAACCCTCGGGTTCCGTTTTGTGTACGGCAGCCATTTTGTATGGTCGCCCTCACATAGGCCCTGACTGCGGCCGAACGAGTCCTTGAGACACGTATGCCTTAGCTGACTTCTGAATGACCTGGCCGAACTGACTCTGTGCCCGAGGTTGACCTCGCTGAGCCAGTTCCTTGTTAAGCAGCTGGTCATATGGTACACTGCTCCCACCATTCTATCTCACTTCCAATCTGTTTCTGCCTTTCCTTTATGACATAATCATTGATTTGGATTGAGGGTTTTATGATGGGTTTGTCCGGCCTGATCCAACAAGAAATCTGGAATTTGCTTGGTCATTTCTGGTGGGCTGGACAACGGAAAGTGGGATTGTCGTCATACGCTACTTTTAAATTGTCACACTGTCATTGGTCAATTTGTATGAACTCGATGCTAATTTTGAATGTTGCCTGAGGCTTGATTTTTGGCATAAAAGACCATGCTCCGCTCATCGAATTTGTGCAGTTTCTAGCGAACCACCCGTGCGTGCTTCGTAGATCTCTGTTCCTGGTTGCAGCAATAAACTTTGGTCTTTGACGTCATCAAGAAGTGTCCCGTGTCTCTGTTTGCCAAGACAGAGGAACTCGAAGGCATCGGTTGTTCTCCCTGACGCCGCTGGGTTTTAAAACCCGGTCCTTCAGGGGTCAAGCGTGTGACCGGCGTAGTGGGTGGGGGTGTTCAGCAGTTGCTTGAGTCCGAGGTTGGCGAGGTTGACCAGGAGGGCGGCGGTGTTGCTGTCATTGTTGTTCTCCAAGTGGAAGTTGAGGTCCCCTAGGAGGATGTAGTCTGAGGAGGTAAGGGTGTGCTGGCTGATGAAGTCTGCGATGGTTTCGCTGAATTGTGTGCGTGGTCCCGGGGGTCTGTAGATGAGAGTGCCTCTGAGGTGATCGGTGGCGGTGATGGTGTCGTCAGAGTTGGTCGTGATTCGGATGGTGTTTCTGTGGACGATGGCGATGCCTCCTCCGGTTTGGTTGACGCGGTCCTTCCAGGTGAACTTGTAGCCCTCCGGGATGGCTATGGTGATGTCGGGGGCTGAGGAGGCGTTTATCCAGGTTTCTGTGAGGAAGGCGACGTCTGGTGATGTTGCGCCGAGGAGGTTCCAGAGTTCGATGGCGTGTCTGTGGACGGAGCGGGTGTTGAGCAGGATGCACTTGAGGTGAGTGTTGCTGGTGTCTGGCTTGGCGGGAGCGGTGCAGGTTCGGAAGGAGGTGAATTTGCAGGCTTGGCAGGTGAAGGGTCCGTGGGTGCGTTTCGGGTTGGCTCGGTAGCAGGCGGGTTCCATCCGGTGTTGAGTGCGTGGAGGATGGCGGCGTCGTAAGTCCGTCGTGTGGGCTGGCATCGTCGGGGGTAGTTGTGAGTAATTAATGTGTACACGGGGAACAGCGCTGTTTTTCCAAACAAAGTCCATTGTTTATGGCAGTCTCTTGGGAAGATACGTTGATGTTTAACATCTGAGGGGGAAAGGGAGGAGTCATCCCCAATCAAGTAAGCCCGTAACAAAGTATAAAGATTATGCTCAGGCCCTTTACATGATTTTACTGCTAGGTCCTAGCCCAGAAGTGGGCGACCGTGAGAGGATGGGTTTCCTATAATGGAACTATTTTAGCACATGCCACGGTAAGCTCAATGTTAATTTACATGTTGATGGAGTTGCATTGATCGTATTTTGAGTTTATGGGAGGCGGGTGGTATTTAAGAAAAAATAGTTTTTTGCATCAATCAATACTGGATCGTCAGAGTGAGATTTAACAGAGCGTCTTCTCATGCCTTTGAACTAAGACTAGCGTAGTGGTATATTATTGTATGCGAATTGCCGGGTATTGCTTACAGGCTTCAACAAGCAGCACGTTTAATGTTTAAACATTTCTTGTATAAAATAGTGACATATTTGTCAGTTGTATTGATGGTGGTGCTTTCTGTTTATTATTTTTATTTTCTGTTTTCTTAGAGTCCCCTGACGAAGGGAGGTTTCCCGAAATGCATTGGGATTTTTAAATGAAATTGTGACATGTGGACTGTTTTTACGTCTCCTGTATTCTTGATTACATCTGTTTATGGCATTTGGATGAATAAAATGAATTGAAAAAATATCGTTAAGCAAGACAAGAAAAGGTTTTTGACGAACGGAAGAAGAATATAATGAAGAAGTATGCAACTTTGATTGATTGGATTCATTCTACTATGGTCATGGCTGTGCAGCTTGGTTTGGTACCTAAGCTAGGTCCCTTCGTTGTTTATAATGATCTCCTCTCCATGTGGTCACTCCCAGACAAATTCAGGTGGCCAGTCTTTTTCAGCCAGAAGGATGTCATACCCTTTTGATAGTTTTTCCCAAAATAGTGCTTTTATTTTTCCTAGTTATGTCTCCCTCTATTTGGAGTGTGACTTCATATAACTTGTGTGGTACACTAACCCTGGTATCTGCAGTTTCAACTTGAATACATTCATTCAGATCCACTGTCTCCAGATGATCCTTCAGGATCCTGTGAGCTATGGTGACCTCTGCTGCACTGTCCAGCATTGTCTGGGCCCACTCCCCGTTCTTGAGATGTGTCCTCAAGATCCTCAGCATGTTTGATTTTAATACTTCCTACCTTCTTTTTGGTTAATTGAGTTTTCTTATTTTTTGGATAATTGAGTTTTCTTATTTTTTGGAAAGTGTTGATCGTCTTTGGACTTCACACGTTCTTCTTTGTGTTCTGATTGTCCTCTTCTTTTGGATTTCTGCGAGGAATTCTGAAAGGTACAAGAGGAACCGGTATCAGTATCTTGCTATCTATCAGGTTTTCTCAAATTATTTCTGTTTCTGAGGTTATACCTCTTTTCAGAGTGCTCCTTTTGAAGAGAACTACCTCTGGACTGAGAACGCTTCTCTTTAGGAAGTGACTGTCTACTATTTTCCTATTTCTTTTCAGGTGTAGTGAGATTGTTTTTGATAAAAACTTTTTCACGATTTTCTGTCAGTTCAGGTTTTACTGGTATCCCTCCCAAACTATCTCTTCCTAGTTCTTCATAGGATTTTTCAATAATTCTGGCCAGTTCATATGGTTGATCAGTTACATCAAGTTCTTTTAGTTTTTGGAGGATTGCCACTGATGCTGCTTCACCTTTAATGTTAGCTAATAATATAGCTGAGACCTGTTTGGAATCTTTCAGTAATTTCATACCAGGATTCAAGGCCGGTTCTGGCCGAATTCATTTTGAATCTGTTTCAGGACGTCAGGTATTACCGCCATAGATGGAACACCATGTGTCTTTGTGAAGATTGAAGCAAAGACTGTACCCCAAGTGTCACAGTCCTCCACGTGTGGTGCTATCCCCATTGGTAAACAAATTGTTAGAATCCTGTGTTTCTCATGAGGTGTACTATCGGGAAATACTGCCTCTATTTGAGTATTTTTTTGAGCTAACCAGAATGTAATGTGTTCCCTTTTTGTTGGCAATTTACCAATGAATGATTGTATAGTCTGTGGTGTAATTGTGTTTGTGTTCCCCTGATGAGGGGTGTGCTGTGGAATTCTTATAGTAGGTTGGACTGTTAGAGTCTGCATGACATATTGTACCAATTGTCTATATATTTTAATTAATTGTTTTAGCTGAGCTAACAGTTCTGGACCTGTCATCTTTTCAATGGCAGGATGTATTGACTAGCTGGCTAGTACCGGCCATGTTGCTCCTGGTCTACCTAGTGGACTGAGCCTGGTAATGTGATTTTGGTGTTGTAGGGTGCCTTTAAACCAGAGCTGATGCTCTTGGTAAGTTAGTGGAATTTCAACGTCCTCGAAAGGAGTGTATTCCGCTGGAGGTTCCTCTAACTTGTAGAAGTGGAAGACATGTGTTGTTGGATTTGCTTCTAGAAAGATAATCCATGGATAGAATAACACTGTCTGCCGATATTCATGTGCCTCTATGACAAATATGACTCTACCAACTCTTGCTGATAGGCCATTTTCTATAAGCTTTATAGCCATAGTTTTCCTTACATTTTCCGGGATGATAATGGCATCCACGTCATCTTCATTAAACCCTGTGGTGTCAAAACCTGGTTGAGTATTATTTCCTGCTGGTTCACCGTTCTCGGTGTCGCTATCCGACATTTTGTTGAAAGTTTGCAGAGCAAGTCTCAAGGAAATAAAGATAAGGTGCACAATATTTTGGAACACTGCATCCTTTAACGTTAAACAAAACCAAAAACTAATACATAGGATTTTTCGTCCTACTTAGTTATGGCGGATATTTTTATCCTTTAACCCACTCCGGACGTCTATTGGAGTATTTTACGGGAAAAAGGGGTCTCTGTGAATAGCAAGACTGAGTTACTTCAGGATCTGCCGTTAAATTAGTGCCTTGCCACACGTTGGGCACCATGTAGTGTAGTTCCTATATTCCCAATAGGCTCTGCGTATTGGAATAATATATCCTAAAGATGTGATGTAGAACTTGTGTCTACTAGGTCTCTATCGAAAATATTAGACTTAATTGTGAGTGCCAGCTAGCGCAGAGGTCACTAGAAATTTTCTAGAGTTCACAAGAAGGGATTTAGTTTCTGACAACCGAATAAACATGACAACTTTGTTTCCCCAAGATAAAAATGATCTTCAGAGTTGTGGAAACAATAGATAGATATTTTACTCAGCCACTCGTGCATGCTTCGTTTCACCAGAGGTGCCGAGAAATAGATAGACGGGCGTTTTCAATAAAAGGATTTATTGAACAGTCTTTTTTCTCAAGCATAAGAAATGAAGTGCTACAATTGTAAAACTGGTTGCAAAATATAATGCATACAGTAAAAAGAGTAGAATAAAATAATACTGTAAGAGCATTGTATGGTTCCTAAACCATAGATAAATACATACATAAATAACAGAGGCTAAAAGTACTCAACTGGTGCTTCTAAAATATGCCTACCCCGATGTACCTAACCTAAGCTTAGTACGAGGACAGAAGTAAGTGAGGTGTAGCATAAATATAGTATACTTTGCCAAGAATCTGTCCAAGATTTCTCTTGGGGTCTAATCAGCTCTGTACCTTGATTTGGAGTAAAGAAGGTCAGGTTCAGGACTCGATTTCCCAACAACCTGCAAGTGTAGGTTGGAAACACTGGAGCTGGATTTCTCGGCAGGAGAAAAGGCAGTGTCTCTCTCAGTGCGTCTGCTGGGGGGTCGGCTTCCTTCAGCACTTTCTGTAGCAGGATGCGTTGGGGAAGTAGATAGTCAAACTGCTCCAAACCACCGTGTGTTTGCTATGGCAAGTGTGGGCATATTCATTCCTTGAAGGTACTGAGTTTGATGTAAAGGTGGACATAATAACGTCATCGAAGAGTCTCAGTTCTTTGAAACCTCCATGAGTTCTTGGACAAGTCAGTTCTCGAGCAAGGGGAAGTCCCTAGCTGCTGAAGCCGAGTTTTCCAAGAAATCGTTGTAGATTTTCGGAACTAGTGGAAGTAGCCCTGCCGTAGTTGGACTGCATGAGCTATGTCTAAATATGGTTATTTCTATGCCCATATAAGGATATGGTGATTTATACCTATATAAGGGCATGAATCAGGATAATTACAATAGGGTTCTAAAATGGTACACAACAATATCAGTGAAGTTTAGCACATTGAATATGTATGTTCAGGCAGGGTGATTTTTCCTTGTTGGTATTACCTAGTTTTCCCTGTTTCTCCCTGCCTATGCACCCTTTCAAGGACCCCTTTCTGTGGGAGCTGTTGTAACGTCACATAACACCACCAGCACTTCACAGTCTGAAATCAAAGCCTGTTCTTTCTTTCTCCAAAGTGCACGACACTGTGCACATGGTAAATTCTCCTAAGACAAGATGTTAAAACCAATCATATATCTAATGTTTCACCGGAAAAATAATTTGTTTGTTAGAGGGAAAATCTATTTCTTTTTAGCGCTAGCATATTAGTGGTCGTGGCTCTGAATTAAGTAGGATTTTCACAAAAAAAACAGAACACAAAGAAGACTCTAAAGCACCTTAGGTTGGAGCAGGACAGAATACTCTGCTGGCTTCATTATCATCACGGTCTTCTTTTCACAATCCTCCAAGAGCAATACCATACCTACTGGCTCCATCTTCTTGAAAACCAAAACAAACAACAGCAAGTACCACTATTATATTCACAGCTTGCCATAAGCCCAACTATTCTGACTCTACAATTTCTGGGTTTGAGGCTAAACCAACAATCCAATTTACAAAACCCTATACACCACCCTTCCAGAAATCTAGTCCACAAGAAACACCTACCCATCCACAACAATACAACGTTTAAAAATCAAAACGCTGCCAGGTGGTTCCAGTCTGCTATGTCACTTTCAAATACCCACCAGACTGGCTTTCAAATTCTCCTAGTTAAGAGGGGAAGGTGGCTGGTTTTTGCAGTTACAGCTTGAAGGAATGGAAACTGCAGCCGCTGTAGCTCTGATTGTGATGGCTGAAGACTCTTCCTGGCTAGTGTGATGTAATGTAAATGTAATGTAAAATTTTATTTATATTGCGCAGCAATCGCTCCAATGGAGCATCTAGGCGCTACCTCCGGCAAATTACCAGATGACAAAGTGACTCAGAGTTGGACCAAAAACAAAGGCTTGCATCAAACTAGAGTTCTGGCCATGCTATCTTGCAGTTTGAATATCCAAGTTTTTAATTCTTTGCGGAACTCTGTTTCTTTATCCAGAGTTCTCAGGGCAGGAGGCAGAGTATTCCAAGCCTTTGCACCCAGTACTGCCAGGGACTTTCCTCCACGGGTTTTTAAACGAAACCTAGGAACCACCAAAGTATTGGAATTTGATGATCGTAGGCTTCTGGTTGGGCAGTTTCTCTTGAATTTTTTCTGTAGATATAGTGGTCCTATTTTGTGCATTGCTCGGAATGTTATAATCAGAACTTTGAACAGGATCCTTTTTACAATGGGAAGCCAATGAAGAGCTTTTAATGCCCCTGAGGCTGACGATCTTTTTGGCCATTTTAGCACCAATCTGGCAGCGGCGCTTTGCACTAGCTGAAGCCTGTAAGTAACTTCTTTATTTGTGCCAGCATACCAACTGTTGCAATAATCTAAGCGCGACGTTACCAGCGCTACTGCAACAGTTTTCCTCGCCTCTAATGGGAGTATATCAAAGAATTTCCTCAGGCTTTTAATTAGGCCAAAGCACATTCCTGCCACAGGTAAGACATCACTGCGTTACACTCCATCTATGCTTCTGGCTCTAAGGCCTCCCGCATGCTCTGCTATGCACTGTTTCACCCCGCCAGGACTATTACATTCCCGCTGTTGTACTGTCTGTTCTTCCGTATTCCATCCCCTTGGCACTTCTCCTATTAGCCTCTGTCCTTCCTCCCCATTGCCTATTGTATCTCATAATACTGGGTTTCTATTAAATGCCCGTTCGCTAATTAAACACAATCTTGCCTTCCACGATTTTGTGGATAAAAGACAGCCTGACTGGGTATTCATCACTGAGACCTGGGCTACTGACTCCTCTGGTCATGACCTTCTCCTCGCCATCCCTGAAGGATATTCTCTTCAAAAGCTTGACAGACCCAAACGGAGAGGAGGAGGTATTGCCATCCTCTTTAAATCCTCCTTTTTATGTTCGGTTAACCCTCTCTCCTCGCCCCAAGATCGCTTTGAAGCCTTATACTTTTGTATTACTTGTGCCCCTTCAGTCTCGTTCACATGAAGTAATCAGGGTTCCCAAGGCCTACATGCTCCGAAGATAACCCACTTACACTCAAGAACTGTTGGCACGGAAACTGTAAAAGGCAAAGAACAAGTTTATTAAGACCCCATGGGGTGGTGGTACACTCAAACAGCACCCTTCGGTAATGCAAGAGGTATCACACCGAACACCGGTGTGACCCCGATTTATATACAGTTTGGGGCAATAAAAGATAGGCGGCACAAGTGAGAACACATTTTAGAGACATATATGGTCATGTTTTGGAACACCGCCAGCTCATTGGAGGGGGCACAACTCCGCTGGTCAATTTGGCGCACATTCCTTAAGGCTTACTGGTCAATTAGGACTGCGCATGTGCAAGCTTGACCAGTACTAAAAATAGCCTGTTGCTGGGCAGACTGAAATGGTCAGTGAAACGGACAATGGACTAAAGGGCACGCCGGCCACGAGGCCGCTTATGATCTAAGATGGCCGCTGCAGTATTCAAAATGGCGTTCTCGTTTTCAGCCAAGTTAAGGAGGACAACGTGTAGTTTCAGCTAATCGCTAACGCGGCCATACCAGTTACGACAGACGACCCTTTTAGCGTTTAGCTGAATCTACCTCATAATGAACATAATCAGGATGTTCGTCCTCGATGTCAATTAACATTATTTGAGTTACTTCTTTTTGAAGCATCACTTTGTCATGGGCAAGAGCTCGTCGTGATGGTATGCAAACTGATAGGCACATAGAACATAAGGCTGGGCCACATTGAATACATAGGCACATAAAAAACATTGCTCCCACAATTATACATAGAATTGTCAACAGTTTCCAGCCCCAAGTAGCAAGCAAGGACCAGAACCATCCTGAAAATGTCCAAGTTCCATTGTCCGGATGTATCTCAGCTGCGATCTTATGGAGCTTGGATATTGCATCATAAACAGATAGAGAATTGTCCGGAATGTATACACAACAGCTGCTTCCGATAATTCTACATGCCCCCCACGATCAGCCAAAACTACGTCCAACACCATCCTGTTTTGAAGCGTAACGATCCTAGAAATCTGTAGTTCCTCGGTAATGTTTCCCAGGGCAATGGCAGTGTCATTCGCTACAGCCTCAACAACACGTGTCAGTCGTCTTATTTTCCGGCTGTTCAGTGCAGCCCCCACAAAGGAGAATAGTCCCAAATTAAAGTCCACATACTGTTGCAAAGCAGTGTCGGTCTGGTCGATGTCATCCAGAACAACAGTTCGCTTAACCCTATTCAAGACGAAATCATGATATAACGTGTAATCATTGTGATACATTGGTGGGGCAATGAATACAGGAGGTAGTACAAACGACACATAGCACGTGCCCAACCATCCCAATGGAAGCTGATGGTAACCCTTCGTTCCACAAATAAAATACGTATTCCGTGATGCAACAAATGAGATGCCATTCGGGCTATCAAAAGTGAGAGTAGTATTACATTCGCTTTTCCCCACTGCAATCGAACCCTTATTTCTGATACATAAATCGGCTTTTGTGGCAATGACATTAATGACATGTGCACTGGATACATTAATATTCCTCTGGTTGCTGTACACACGTGGGGCAGACACGTTATCGGGCCTGTACTCTTCCCATTCAAATCGAGTACCCTCAGCCCGTGGAAACCCATCCTTGTCATGGGAACATACTTTATTCAAACGGAAAAGCACCCCCCCTTTGGTTGGCCATCTCAAAGTAAAGAGGAGGGTGTACCAGGCGTTGCATGATCCATTATGTGAAAACGGGAGTGGAATAAGTGGGGTGCCCCCTCTCTTTTGGTGCCCTGGCAACATCCCACACACCCAACAGTTTGAGGTATTGGTCATGTTATGTGTGTGGTGAAGAATCTGAATGAAGCTGTTATTTAGATACATTTGCCTATGACGTTCTTCATGAAAGGGTAATGTAAAATGAAAATGTTCAGACGGAGCCGGGGTAGTCGGCAGCAAATACTCACGTACAGGCACCACAAGTTCAACTACCCAGGCTATAACAGCTATCACCACAATAGTCAGGACAAAAAGAAAGGCACCCAATACTTTTTTATCTCGTGATGTTGTTGATGCCATAGTTCAGAAATGTTCGTGCAAAGTCTCAAATAGCACAAATTGTTCACAAAGTCTCAGATACACGTGCGTGTATACCTAAAAAAGGAAAAATACGGTGCTGAACTCCGAGGTAGCCGTTGTTTTCTTCTCCGGGCCAAGACGGGTGTCGCTACACTGGCAGAGCTGATCCCCCCCCCTTGGAATTCCCGGTTTCCGTTTCACAAACCTGGAGCGGTAACCAACCAGTCATAAAAAACAAAAATCTTCTTATCGAGGGCGCAAGTTGTAGCGCTCTCGTCCGGCAACAGCGTGGTCCGGGAAGGCTCCCTCTACTTCGGCCGACGTCACAGCTGGGCTCTTTTCTTTATCCAAGATCTCTTTGTAGTCGGTCAGCACAGCAGGAGTCACCAGATCCGGAGAGACACGGCGGCAGTGTGTCGAATGCACCCACCGCTTCCTGTTGGTCACTCGTACAGCGGTTCGGGTTGCAAGGAGGACCTGTTCGAGGCCCTTCCACCTGGGCTCCAGACTGCTTGCTCTCTCAAACGACCGAATCATCACATGGTCACCAGGGCGGAGATCATGGCCCTCTCCAGTAGAGTTGTCAGGGAGCGCTTCTCGAACCTGTTGATGAATAGAGAGTAAATCACTTGTTAATCGTGCCAAATAGTCGTTCATCATAACACAAGGCACATCATGTATTAGTCGCGGCTTGGGCACCCCCCAGATATTCATGGGGCGCCCAAACACCACCTCATAGGGCGTAAGGCCAGTTCGTGAATGGGGTACTGATCTAAGAGAGAGTAGTGCTAGCGGCAAAGCGTCTGGCCACTTCAACGATGTAGACGTCAAAATTTTGGCCAGTTTAAGCTTCAACGTAGCATTGTACCGCTCGACCAGACCTGCTGACTGAGGGTGGAATACAGCGTGGAACTTCTGCTGAATCCCTAACCCCTTCAGTACATATTCCACAATCTTTCCAACAAAATGCGGGCCCATTATCGCTCCACAGAAATTTACAAACTCCAAAGCGAGGAAAGAATTCCTTAAGCAACACCTTAGCTGTTGTCAAAGCCGTATTGTCTTTCGTGGGGAAGGCCTCAACCCATTTGCTAAAAGCACATACCACCACTAAGACGTACTTCAGGTTGTTGCAGCGCTCGAGTTGGATGTAATCCATTTGGAGTACCTCAAATGGTGCAGAAGGTGGAACGAACCCTCCTTTCGGAGTATGGGTCCCCTTTCCAGGATTGTGCTGTAAACAAACCAGGCAGGTCTGCACTACTCTCTTCGCAGTGTTAGCAATCTCAGGATGTTCCCAAACTCGTGTTAAGAGCCGAGTGATTGCAAGAGCTCCGACATGCGCCAGTCCATGTGTCATCTGGACCATCGCCTGCAAGTAGGCCGCAGGCAATTTCCACTTCTCCATGTCTTTGCTTCTCCAACAACCCTCATCATCTAGTACCCCATCTGCTGCCCATGCCGCAAGTTCAGATTCAGTAGTTGACTTTTGAATATCCAATATTTCTGCTCTAGCATCGCTCCATCGCTCAGCCTGCGATTGTATCACATACATGGGGGAGCTAGTTCGGGACATAGCCGTTTGTCTTGCTATGCTGTCTGCAAAGGCATTTCCTTGGCCCACTTTATCCGTGATCTTTTTGTGGGCACTGCACTTTACTATCGCTACTTTCTTTGGGCCAAGCAGCGCATTTAGGAGATCACGCACTAGCTCTCCGTGCATAATGTGCTCTCCATGTGATGTCAAAAACCCACGTTCTCTCCAGAGTAGCCCGAAGTCATGTGCTACTCCGAAGGCATACCGGCTGTCCGTGTATATGTTCACACATAGACCAGTACTCAATTCGCAGGCTCTTGTTAAGGCTATCAGCTCTGCTGCCTGAGCCGATTTTTGTGGTATCCTAGCTGTTTCTACCACTGTCTTAAGTGTCGTGATTGCATAGGCTGCGGAAGTCGTACCATCTGGCAGCCTTACACACGATCCATCAACCCACAGTTCCCCATCCACATCAGGAAGTGGGACATCCTGTAAATCGACGCGACCCTTTGTCTGTTCCTCGGTCAGGAAAACACAATCATGATGTTTTTCTTCCTGACCCTCCTCGGCCGGATAGGGCAATAAAGTAGCAGGGTTCAAAGTAGCGCATCTTTTCAGTGTAATATGTGGCGCCAAAAGTGTCAGCTCATATCCTGTTAGCCGTGCACTCGTAAGGTATTGGGTCTTTGTTTGGTTTAGCAGGGCATCTACTGCGTGAGGAACTAACACCAACAGTTTGTGCGATAACACTATTCCCTCACTCTGTCGTATGGCTACTGCTGTTGCTGCTACCGCTCGAAAACACCCAGGCAACCCTCGTGCTACAGGATCCAGAATGGCAGAGAAGTATGCACATGGTCTCTGCTTATCCCCGTGTAATTGCACCAACACTGACAACGCGCACCCATCATTCTCGTGCACGTACAATGTGAAAAGTTTCGTGTAGTCTGGTGTACCTAACACGGGTGCGGAACAAAGGGCCTGCCTCAACTGTTCAAAAGCCCTCTGACATTCATCTGTCCATTCTAGGGGCATTGGTGTAGCTTTGGACAATAACGCTAGCAAGGGTTTTATGATGTGTGAAAAACCCATGATCCACTGTCTACAAAAGGACGTCAACCCTATGAAGGCACGTACATCTCTCTGCGTGCGGGGAACTGGTGTGTCTAAAATTGCTTGAATTCGATCAGATGTTAATGCACGCCCCTCCTTAGACAACAGATGACCGAGGTAGGTCACCTGGGGTCTACAATATTGAAGCTTTTTCTTCGAGACCTTATGATTGTTCTGTGCCAAAAAGGAAAGCAACGCAAGTGTACTTTGTTCACATTGTGCATAAGAGTCAGCAGCAAGCAGAAGGTCATCCACGTACTGGATGAGAGCAACGCCAGACTGCAATTTAAAAGAATCCAGCTGCCTTTTCAAAGCCTGGCTGTAGATGCTAGGGCTTTCAGTATAACCTTGGGGAACACGACAAAATCTATACGATTTATTTTTTAGCGTAAAGCCAAACAGGTATCTGCTATCAGGATGAACAGGGATGGAAAAGAACGCATTCTTTAAATCAATGACGCTAAACGTGGTGGCCGTTGGTGGAACCAAGGTAAGCAAGGTCGTAATATCGGACACCACCGGGTATTGGGGAATGACAATTTTGTTGATCTCTCGCAGATCAATAATAAAGCGATAGATTTTGCCGTCAGTGTCTCTCTTAAGGATCGGAAGAATAGGACTGTTACAAACATTATAACGGACCTCCTCCACAACCCCTGCAGAAATCAAATCCTGAACAATACGTGTCAATGCAATTTCACCTTCTCTCGAGATCTTATATTGTGGCACTCGTGGTAGAGGGGCCCCCTCCTTAACAGTAATGTGTATTGGTGGAATACGCATCTCTCCCACATCCGTATCTGAGGTTGCCCATAACGTATGCGGTAGAGAGGCCAAAGCTGGAACATCTAAGATGGCGTAAAACCTATTGGGGTCAGGATAATTGTCATTCAGGATAACCCGCACTCCCTCAGGGGCGCAACGTATCGTTGCTCGAAAATATTTAAGCAAGTCAATACCCAGGATATTGTCTGGTGTATGGGGTGATAACAAGAATTGACCAAAACTAAAGTATTTGTCAAGACATAGTGCAAGGGGCTTGGACAATGGGCTGGGGGAGGGTGTGCCATCAAACCCTACACATGTAATCATTTCGCCAGACAGGGGAGCCCTCGGAACCAAGTTTTTCGACAAAGCGCTACGTGTAGCTCCTGTGTCGACAAGAAATTGATCAGTAGAACCCAGAATACCCGCTGTTACATATGGACCCTGCTGATCTACCGGCACTTCAACTGATTCCTTACCCCATCCTACGCAGTCCTATGCATGCACATAATCCTGGTGTTCCACATTCTCTCCCTCCGAAATCTGATATTGATTCCGCCTATCAAACGTATTTCGTTCATCCTGGCCACGGCCCCTCTCCTCAACCCTTCCACGATCACTTCCGCTACCTCTCGCTCCCGTATAACCTCCTCTCGACCTTCCACCTCCTCGACCACGCTGACTACGCTGCTCACGAAGTACCGGACAATCTTCGGCCCAATGCCCAAACTCCTTACAATAAGCGCACTGATCCTCCGCAATGTCTGTACGACCATACGACGTATTTCCTCCACCCCGTCTACCTCTATCATTCCCTCTACCCTGTGGTCCCCGAACCTGCGCCAACATCACCTTCGTTTTCAATTCCTTCGCCTTTTTCTCAACACTTTCTTTAGCCTCCAATTCCTGCCGCTCATAATACTGAGCCATAGTTAACAAGGACGCAGGGGTCGCCGTGGCCCAGGAACTTTCACTCGACTTCAATCGTTTTGCAATCTCCGGTAGGAGATTAGCCACATACTTATCTACAAACAGATGCCGACCCGTATCATCTGTTAAAGATTGACCACTGTAATCATGGAACGCCTCCTCAAAACGTGTAAAGAAATCTGAGACCGTTTCATCGGATTTTTGCTTGCACGACGTTAGCATGGTCCAATCAATCTTTTTAGAGGGAACAAGCGTCTTTAATTTATTCAAGATAGCCGCCGGAAGATCTAGAATTAACTGACAAGGCTTACATGCCGGTTCCCTATCTAAATCGGCAGCATTTATTTCCTTCCATGTGCCCCCCAATATTGTTTCATCATTATTTTTACGAATTTGCCTCCACATATCAGGTGGTAAAATTAGCCCAAAGAACAAATCTATATCCACAAGAGTCATCACACAAGACGAAATAGCCCCTTCCACCCCTTCATAAAATGCCGCTGGATTCTTCCGAAGATCAGGTAAAGAATTTTTCAATGCCATAACATCTGCTCTATTCCAAGGCGTGTATACCCAGTTATATACAAAATACCCTTTCGCATCTTTTGATAATTTATCATCATCTGTACCTTCCCCTTTAGGTGGAACATACAAGGGCGCAGCTTCACGCATAGGCATAACATGCAACGCAGAACTCTTATCTGAACCACGGAGAGAACACTCCTTAGCCTGCCCGTTATTCTCCAATTCGGACTCCTTTTGCCTCCTTTTCCGCTCCTCCCGCAATCTCGTCGTTTCGTCTCGCAGCTGGATCAGTTGCGTGAATAGGTCGTCAACATCTGCAAGATCAAATACACCTTTAACCAAATTCTCACGATACACTGACAACGATTTAGGTTCTAACGTGACAGAAAGTTCACGATATGCAGCAACAACTTCATCTGCCAAACTAGATAAAAAATACATCAATTCAAGATCCGACCACGCCTTTTTCTCCGCAAGCAACTGATCCTGAGAGACGCACTTCTTATTCACTTTACGAGCCCAACTACGTAAATGTGCGGACCTCTCCGCAGTAAACCTGAGAGCAGATACCCCCTTCTGTTCCGACTTATCCTGTCCATCGTCCTCCGAATCTGCAGCTGGTGCCGTCGGCGAAACATACGGAGGCGGTGACCGATCTAGCAATGAAAAATCATCAATTTCATTATTAAGGACAGGATAAAGCGGTCGGCGAATAGGAAATTGACCAGTCGTTTGCAATTTACGTTCCCGTTCCTCCCTCTCTCTCTTCTCCTGAGCCTCCTTTTCCTCAAGCTGTAAAGCCTTATCCCGAGCAGCCTTGCGCTGCTCTTTGTCCGCCAAGGCAACTTCACGCTTCATTCGCTCGCGCACCGCTTTCTCCCACATTCGCACACAGTCAAACATGTTTTGTCTAGACCTGCGTTGGAACAAACATTGTTCCACAAACTGTACTTTTCGTAAATCGAACGACCCATGTAGAGGCCATTGTAATTCGGGATCGGCCTTTGTGTACTTATGCCATAATTTGCTGTACATAATAGGGGGAAGGCCTAGTTTGATATACATCTCACGATTTGGTGTTCCCTCTGGGGGAGCCGGCTGTGCTTCCGCTAACCTAATTGTGGTACCCTCTCCAAGACAGCACATCCCTCGGAGTGTGCTGAAAACAGGCATGTTCAAAAAGTATCACGAAAGCGTGACACCGTACAAAATGGCACTTACAGTACTTCACACAACTGTGCCGCTCAAAGGAAAAAAAAACAAAGTTAGAGAAACATCTCTACATGCCTGCCTATGTGAAGTGCACTACACATATAAGTTCAAAGATCACAAAATCACAATGTTAGCTAACTCAAATCAAAACGTAGATCGTAGGACTTCGGCAAGCGTCCGAGGACTACCTTACCGATCACAAATCATAGAACTTCAGTAAGCGTCCAAAGACTACCTTACCGAACACAAATCTTACCCAAATTCTCAAATGTCCAGATTCCAACTGCCAAGGTCTTGTAAGCCAAATCAGCCAAACGGCACTTTCTCAGCAACGCAGACACTCGAAAACTCAGTCGGAGACCGGCGCCACCTGGAAGGTCAGATCGGAAGGAAAGGAAGAAACACCGTGGCAGCCAAGACTCGGGTCACTCGTGGCAGCGCGCGTCCATGGCGAGTTTCCAAGCCTTCGTCACGACCTCTCTTTCGGGCATCCGAGTCGCCGATGAGTCCCTTCGTGGTCGCCAATTTGAAGTAATCAGGGTTCCCAAGGCCTACATGCTCCGAAGATAACCCACTTACACTCAAGAACTGTTGGCACGGAAACTGTAAAAGGCAAAGAACAAGTTTATTAAGACCCCATGGGGTGGTGGTACACTCAAACAGCACCCTTCGGTAATGCAAGAGGTATCACACCGAACACCGGTGTGACCCCGATTTATATACAGTTTGGGGCAATAAAAGATAGGCGGCACAAGTGAGAACACATTTTAGAGACATATATGGTCATGTTTTGGAACACCGCCAGCTCATTGGAGGGGGCACAACTCCGCTGGTCAATTTGGCGCACATTCCTTAAGGCTTACTGGTCAATTAGGACTGCGCATGTGCAAGCTTGACCAGTACTAAAAATAGCCTGTTGCTGGGCAGACTGAAATGGTCAGTGAAACGGACAATGGACTAAAGGGCACGCCGGCCACGAGGCCGCTTATGATCTAAGATGGCCGCTGCAGTATTCAAAATGGCGTTCTCGTTTTCAGCCAAGTTAAGGAGGACAACGTGTAGTTTCAGCTAATCGCTAACGCGGCCATACCAGTTACGACACACAGGTATATTGATTTATAGGCCGCCTGGTTCCAGAGTTAATTTCGTTTCGAACATTCTGAGAATCCTTGAACCCTATTTTGGAAAACCTTCTATCACCATTCTAGGTGACCTCAATTTCCATCTTGATGAGCTTCATTCTAAGGACACTCAGTCACTGGTTGATTCACTTGGATCCTGTGATCTTAGTCAGCTTGTCACTAGTGCTACCCACTCAGCAGGTCACATCCTCGACGGGGTATTCTCTAATGACCCAAGGCTTTCCAGCGGCACTCCTCTACCGTTGGTGTGGACTGATCATTTTGCGGTTCCTCTTCATTTAGCCTTCTCTACTTCCAATTCCACTAAGAAGGGGACTACCTCTTTCGTTTCTAGGAGAAATCTCAGAAATCTCACCAACTACGCTTTTGCTCCTTTCGTCCCTACACCTGAGGCTCTTTCCCTAAAAGACGCGGATGTGGCAGCACAAGTTGTGCATGATTCCATCATGAATGCTGTGGAAAAACTTGCCCCTGCATCCCTGCGGTATGTAGCCCGGAGGAAACCATCAGCTCCATGGTTCTCGGACCATCTTAGATTATTAAGACAGGGGTGCAGAAGCAGTGAGAGGAGGTGGAGGAAATCCTGGGATCCCATTGATAGGGAGGCTCATAAGTCTGCTCTACGGGAGTACAAGCAGAAAGTGATACTGGAGAAGCAGGAATAATTCTCCAACCTCACTAGTTCACTCACTTCCTCCAGGGAGCTTTTTAAAATTGCGGATTCACTATGCTCCCTCCAACTTCCAGACCCCGTAGTCAGCTCTCAACGTCTGTGTGACGATATTGCAGACTTCTTTCATAAAAAAATCTTTGATATTCATACTTCCTTAGAAGTACAACGTCTCTCCCTGACTGAAAATAATCCCCTAGGCATTAGCCTTTTGGAGTCACTTGATACAGCCCCTTCCAGCTTTCTGTCTGATTTTCCGCCTATGTCTCTGGAGGGGTTGAATCTTCTTTTAGACAAGACCAAATCTTCCTCCCCTCTTGACCCACTGCCTCTTAAAAAACTAAAGGAGTGTAGGAACAGCCTCCTTCCCCTTTTACTTGAGGTGATGAATAAGGCAATTGCCCAAGGCACTTTTCCATTAGTATGGAAGAAGGCAATTGTGAAGCCGCTTCTCAAGAAGCCTTCACTTGATCCCGGTCTATTGAAAAATTTTAGACCCATTTCCCTGCTCCCTGCACCTGCTAAAATTTTAGAAGCACATTTGAATCGCCATCTATCTTCCTTCCTCGAAGCTTCAGAGTACCTGGACATTACCCAGCATGGATTCCGAAAACATCACAGCACAGAATCTGCCCTCACCTTTGTAGTCGACAACATCCGACGCAAGGTTGATGTTGGACAAACAACTGTTCTGGTGCTATTGGACCTCACGGCCGCATTTGACACCCTGTCTCCCGCCATTTTAACATCTCGGCTTAGGGAGGCAGGTGTCACTGGTTCGGCCCTGAGCCTCCTCAACTCCTTTCTCCTAGATAGGGAACAGAGAGTGATGCTCGGCAACCACCTCTCCCCAGCAAAGTCTTTGCAATGTGGGGTGCCACAGGGGTCGGCATTAAGTCCGACCCTATTCAACATCTACGTGGCCCCCCTTGCTAGGCTTGTAAGATCGCTGGGGATGGAGGTGGTATCATACGCCGACGACACCCAGATTATGATTTCACTCACCCAGTCCTCTGTCATAACATCTGCCTCTAGCTTCAGGTCCTGTATGCAACATGTTGCAGATTGGATGGTTACCAACTCCCTGAAGCTAAATGGCGACAAGACTGAGGTTTTGGTCTTTGGGAAGGACCAAGATATCTGGTCGAGTGAGTGGTGGCCTTACTCTCTTGGTACTTGCCCCACTCCCTCTCAATCCGCCAAAAATCTGGGTGTGGTGTTCGATACATCACTCTCGATGTCTCTACAGGTGAATCGGACTGTTGCGACCTGCTGGGGCGTGATCAGGACACTCAACAGAATCCGCAGCTACTTGTCTCCTCAAGCACGCAAGCAGATTGCAGTCGCCCTTGTTGGTTCCAGGTTGGATTACTGTAACTCTCTCTACATGGAATCCAACAAGGGCCTCATACATCGACTGCAAGTAGTGCAGAACGCTGCTGCACGCTTTGTCCTGGATCTTCCCAGGTCTTCCTCTGCTACTGCTGCAAGGAGAGACCTTCACTGGCTGCCTATCCAGCACAGAATTTATTTTAAAATTCTGTGTCTGACCTACAGAGCTCTCGAGGATGGACCTAAAGGCGCTATCAGCTCCCTGCTTACCCGCTATCACCCTCCAAGGTGTTTACGCTCTTCTGGACAACTCCAACTTGCCGTCCCCCGCTTCAAGCTCACCAGATGGGGAGCTAGGGCCTTCTCTGTCGTTGCTCCACAGCTTTGGAACATCCTGCCGACGGAGATTAAGACGCTATCCTCTCTGGCGCTGTTTAAAAAGGCCCTAAAAACATGGTGCTTCTCTAGAGCCTATACAGGTTGAGCTGCAGAGTTCTTTTGTTATGAGCTGGTTTTGGAATTAGGCGCCTTGATGCCCATTGGGCTAAGTTCGCGCATGATAAGATCCCCTTTATTATTATTATTACTTTTATTGCCTGCTGCTTGAAGGCAAAATTGGAATCAAACGTGACCCCCAGGTTCCGAGCAACTATGGTGGTATGAGGCTGTATTTCTGCCCTTTCTGGCCACCATTGCCTGGGAATAAAGTCATTATTAGGGCCTAGCGGAATGATCTCTGTTTTTCCTGTATTACATTTTAGGTGATTCTTCCGCATCCAATCGAAGGTGGAGTTAAACATTCCTTGAATGTGTCTTCCCATGACTGGTTGTCCCGCTTTATGATACCACCCCCCCTCTCCTTCTCAGAAGACCAACGCAATGTCATTGTTTTACAAGCTGCAGTGATGCCATTATCTCCTGCTGGTGCCACCACTGTAATACTGACTCAGCTTTCTGGTCCTCTTCTGCAGCAAGTTGTGTCATTCCTAAGGAAGGAACTGAAAAGGCAATTATTAATAGTGCCCACTGTGCTAAGTGCATGTGTTTGTAAATTCACACAGCATTGCTGGTTCAGTTCTCTTAACATGCCCATCTCTTACACCTTCTCACTCATTTATTATCTTACCAATAGTCTTACAAATATTATTACTGGAGTAGGAGGATTTTAGGGCTCAGGTTATAGTAACAGATAGGGGAAGACAAGATATGAAATTGTATGGTTAGGGCTTGATTAAGGTTTGATGTGGGTTTAATTTAGGTTGGGATACTATACAGGAAAGTGTGGGAGATATTGTGAGAACTTTCAGAATTGTGTGCTGGAACTGAGTGGTATAGGATGAAGTAAAGCAGTACACCTTCAACCAATAGAAACATAGAATATTATTCAGTGGTGTAACACAAAATGATGCCGTCCAGCACAATGTAATGAGGGACCCATATGTTCCCACATCTGATAGATATTAATTGGCCTTTGAATGAATGAGTGCCCCATGAAGAGTCCCCCCGTGTTGCTGGGACTGCAGGAGTTTACATTTAATCCTCCGATGAAATAAGAGAATAAAGAATGTGGAAACGCGGTTAGGGTTAACAAGGGAATGGCAGTTATCCAGGTGTATGTAGATATAACGTTTTTTATACACAATTCAGAATTATAGTTGTAAAAATGCATACATTTGGATTTTTTTATTCAACTTTTTAATATTTTGCATAGCCAAACTTCGCTGGCCGCAATTGTTATACCAATACATTTTTTTTAACTTTGTTATACTTTAATTTTTTACATATAATCATCATTACATTACTTTAATTAAGATGCATGGACTCAAAATTGAACAAGCAGTCCGGCTGCACCATTTGCCTCTGATTCCCCAAACCATCAAAATGTGTATGCTATAGTATGCTATAGTATTTGCCTGTCTATTTAAAGCAATTAAGTTCAGCAGAACATCCAAACCAAACAAGATAGACATATACTTAAAGCCTAAAGGTTTGCAGCAGGACATCAGGTGCCAGGGAATTGTTTTTCCAGAAATCATTTAGGGCTACCATCTGAGTGCTA
Organism: Lissotriton vulgaris; assembly: GCF_964263255.1. Lineage (NCBI taxonomy): Eukaryota > Metazoa > Chordata > Amphibia > Caudata > Salamandridae > Lissotriton > Lissotriton vulgaris. The sequence continues at coordinate 1,990,476 of NW_028248532.1, forward strand.
TAAAAGACAGTATGAATTCAAGGGGAGGTACTAGTTCCTGCTGTAAAAAACACCCTTAAACATTTTGAAGAACGAATTGCAGAATGGCATGCTCTGTGTTTGGGAGTGGATGTGTCCATAATGAAAATGTAGCCTGATCAATTGCAGGCTGTGTACATTGCTGTTTCTCCTCTCTGGATGCTACAAAGTGAATCTGCAAATGTTTAAAGGGAGCATCGGTAAATGACATGGTGCTTGTTTTTAAACATTTTTTTTTGTTTTCCTTCCTATAGAGGTTCCAGGTTATGTTCTTTGTGTGTATCCACTTAACACTCCTTCCTCTCACTTAGTCCGCAGGGCCAGGCCTGGTCTATAAGTGGTTCACAGCCCAACAACATCAAAAACATTCCCTTTTAGGCCCTTCCACATCACTACACCAGTCTTGTTTAACCTCCTGCCCTGGGGACATCCAAACTGGGCATCCAGATAAAGAGTGACAGGTTAAGTATGTCCTTCTGTGGTGTCTTGCATGCTGGGTCTGTCGGTGTCTGAAAATCACCTAAGGGCAGAAAATCTACTTTCATGTATTCCGATCATCCCAGCAGTATCCTGAATCTCCCCTCTAACAGATAAACACCAGCCTCTTTGTCTCATAATTGTCACTGGTGTCTTGGGATATTTCATGTCAGGGTGTCTCACAGACTCACTTCTGTGGTGCATCCTGGTGTCCTGTGTTGTTCCTACTTGGACCCTGGGTACACTCTTAGATCTAGTTATGTAACATTTAGCTTCCCTTCTGGTTTACACTAACTGTCCTTCTATGTAGGCCCTCAGATCATCTACTTTAGTGTCTATATCCGCTCTTGGTTTTCTCTAAATCTTCTCCTGAAGAGACTTTCAGTCCAGTTGCTATAGGGATATAAATGGAAGGTGGCGACTGGGTAAGATACAGCGCACACAAAACCAGTGTAGCAACGATGCAACCAATTAATTTATTGAGAACAAAAATTGTGCTCTGCAGTCTGAAAGAAAACCACCAAATTTTTATAAATGTGGTCACTGTTCTGTCAGTAGACTGGCTAAAGATACCGTGAATTTGTTTCCTACAATAACAATCTAGCCTATGATATTAAAATCAATATTAATTGTGCCACTGAGATTATGGCATAGGTTTTAATCTGTAAGTGTCAGAAAATATATATGTTAGAAGTACTATCTGACCCTTGTGAGACAGAATTTATGAACATTTCAGAGGAGTTAAACAGGAAGAACCCAAATATCCTATGGCAATGACTATTTTTGGATGTAGTACCCAGGATATTCGGCGAAACTTTTCAGTTCATGGTTTAGAAACAGTATTGGTAGACTGAAGAGGAGGTAATTGAGAACTTAAACTGAGAAGAAAAGGAACACTTTGAATCATGAAATTAAAAGTAGTAGAAAACGGTCTAAACATTGATAATGAACTGCACTATTTTCTAGGAGATTAACAGTATTTGTGTAAGTGACATAACCGTGCATTGACGCCAATAATTCAAGATCTTAGTTCATACTGCACCAGCTTCTCTAGATTTGGCCCAGCGTGACTACCCACTAGAATTGTGTCACTTGAAGATGACTACTATGTGAATTAGGGGACAAAAGTATTCTTTAATTGCTTAGTTCTGAGATAATCTAGCTATTTTACTGAGTTTACTTTAATGTACTTTAATGTGACTGCTCTAACAAGCACCCCTGGTAATTGTCACTGACTACATTATTGAGAGATTTGCGGATAGGAGAGTTGTTTGACACCAGATGACCACAGTTAACACACGAGGCTGCAGGTACAAATTCCGGTAGCCGGGGGGTTGGAAAGGACAAATAACCAGAGTATATCCTCCCTATGAATAATCTTTCACAAAAAAATACTCCAATTGCAACATACCAAAACAGAATGTCTGGTGGTGTGTAATCTGCAACGTTAAGGAAGAGATTATACGATTGCTCATTCAACATAGAAGAACCATGCTACTAATGTTCTTGTGTCTGCGGGGAAAAAACACTACTTCTGTTCAATTACCCTCACACACCCTAGTGGTGTCATGCTTCATCATCAGGTCACCCCGACCCCTAAAAGACGGGGTGGTCTCAACCACAGTGTTGGGTAGCTCTTAGAAGAGATGAAAGAAGGGGAGCTTAGAGATTAAAAGACCAGTGAGACCCCAGGTTTCCCTTTATTCTTGGGTCTGGCTGGGTCACTAAAATTCTAAAAACGGGTCTTTATTGGATTTTTATGGTCCTAAGACCCTAGTGCCGACATGTTTCAGTCCACAAAGGGCCGGAAAGGTCCAGGACTTTCTTCAGGGCTGGAAAGGACCCTCTTCTAAGTGTGGGGTAGATAAAGTATGGGAAGTCCCTATCCTATCCGTGTAACGAGGGAAGAGTAGCTTCTTCTCGTGTATGCAACAAATGAAATGTATCTGCGTTCAATTGCCAGGCTCCGTCCAAATTATGGGGGCTTCGTGATTCTCACAGGACCAAAATAAGCGGTAAAGTGGTCAGCATGCCACAGCCACTCCCTCACGGCTGGTTTACCCCCACACAACACCCATGCAGCACACGCATCACAGGACATGCAACCCTGCCAATAAAAAGGGCCAGGCGCATGTGCTCAACGTCATTTCCACTCTCTATCTGAGTGTATCCGTGTGGTTATTATTTTTGCATGAGGTCCTAGGGCCCTAACACATCACACTCCCCACTGCTGGAGGTGACATGATGGCGTCCACACCACAAGACTCAATCATAAAGGGTCCATGACTTGCTTTGAACAGACTTAGTGGCACCGGATACACTGTGGCGGGCACGGTCCTACCACCATGGGACAGTGGTTTTCGGTGCACTGAGCGGGTGTGCAGCCTGCGATGATGTCCCGTCCTGGCGGTCTGGACTGGTAAGGATTTGTGTGAGCCCTGCTGGACTGCAGTGTAGGCCTGAGCCAGCGGGCAGCGCGGGCCTACCGCCACGAGTGTGCAGCTTGCGATGATGCCGTGTACACTAATATGATCTCTGCCATTGTGAAATCAAGACCCAGAATCAAGTGTGTAACGTGGTGCTCACAGTGCGGGGCTGCATGATGTGGAGGCTGCCAAGGTCGCGGGCCCCTGGCTTGGAGCTTGCACCGGCACGTGGTGGGCCCTCTTGGAGACATGCTGGTGGTGGAAGGTGAGCAGTGGGGCCTGGGTGCGCAGGGGCGGGCAATCACCGCTGGGCGGCAGGAGGGGCTGGGGTGCAGCAGCCTGTATGCCCAGGGGCGGGCAAGCGATGATGGCGTGTGCAATTATATGAACTCTGCCATTCATAAATCTGGACTCTGTTTCAGATAAGGGATCTGGTGGACTACAGTGTATAACGGCACATGATTGGAGACACCGGTGGCAGCAGTTGAGCAGTGAGGCCTGGGTTCGCAGTGTCAGCACTCTCTCTCCCTCTCCCTCTCTTCCTTTCACTGTCTCTCTCTCCCTCCCTTTCTCTCTCTCTTTCTCACTCTTTCTCTCTCTCTTTCTCTCTCTTTCTCTCTTTCTCTTTCTCTCTCCCTCTCTTCCTCTCTCTCTCTCTCCTCCCTCTCCCTCTATCTCTTTCTCTCTCTTTGTCTCTCTTTCTATCTCTCTCTTACTCCCTCTCTTTCCCTCTCTTCCTTTTACTCTCTCTCTCCCTTTCTTTCCCTCTCTCTTTCTCTCTCTCTCTGTCTTTTGATGAGCGCATGAGACACCTTCTTATGAATTTCGTCTTGCAGGCTGTGACTTACCGATTGTCCAGAGAAGACCCACCATAACTCTTCCAAATAGTTGTTTTAAGTTTAATTTGAATAAAATGATTGCTTGGAAATTCAAAGATGAATGAATGTTTTTCCTTATTCTGACTACACATGAATGTTAAGTGTTGTAATTGTGCAACATCAGGCAAATTGTTTTGTTCAAGATTTCGTAAAGGGAGGGGTGCCTGGGGGGGTGGCTCGCCTGGGGGTGGTGGTGGGTGTTGTGGCCATCTTGTTTGTTCGAGATGCATGTTCAGTAGCTCCATGGCATTTGTTGTTCTTCAGATGCGGCTCTGGGCTGGGCTCCCTGTTATGATGCAGGTTGTCGTCCGACTTTACACTAGGTAAGAGCAGGTGTTAAATCCCTGCTGCTAACGTGCCTTATCGCATGTTTTGGGATCTTATCGCCGATCTGGCTGGTTGTTGAGAATGTTGCGAAGTGGTGTTTTCACAGCTTTTTTGCACGGGAACGCCTGCACTGCATTGCATTAGCGTTAGTTGCCGGGGTCATCTGAGGCGATGTGTTTTGCGGCTGCTATCGCAGGAACACTGGTGATATCGGCTGTTCGCACCAGCTTGTGAATAGGGTGATATATTTTTTGCCACTTTGGCTGCGATAAAGTTCCGCTAATTTGGCGATAAGTCGTTGAGAATATGCCCCTAGGAACGTGTTGCTACTCTAGTTAAAGATTAGGGACCTGAATGGTAATATTGATGACAGATGAGCTATTACTCAGGCTACATGCCCCTATCTTGCTACCTTATTTACTTATTTATTCATAATCTTCTTACTTTTTCACTATGACTACAACTTCAATGTCCTTCCATTTTTTTTACCCTATCTAGCCCTGAGGAAGTCAGTTGGAATATAAATATCCAGCAACTGTGAGCTTGGTTTGTGGGTGCTAACAGCTCTGGTGTTTCATAATTGGAATTATACCTTGCATTCTAACACATATGGGAGTCTACTTTGTCTTATAGTAATACTTGGTATTGTTTCAAGTGTATTATGGGTTCAGTTTATGGATACCAACTGACATGCAAGTTTTCAGTTCCTCCTTTATTACACTTATTTCTTTTTGACCGCTTGTAGTATGTTTTTTTGAAAATGGTGGAGGGTTTTTCTTACAAGTTTATTGGATGTATTTCAATGTCCTTCCATTTTTTTTTACCTTATCTAGCCCTGAGGAAGTCAGTTGGAATATAAATATCCAGCAACCAAACACCTGTTGGGTAGCTTGTGACGAAGTTCAAACTCTAGGATTTGATGAATATGGCTTACAAATAAAGTACACAAGAAGATCTGTCACACAAGACTGGGACCTTTTTGTTGTGAAGTGCGCGGGGATCATCTATCTTGTTAGAGTTTTTCCTATTTGAAGAAAATTACTATAGTGGCTAGATACCCTACTGGGTAATCCTAGCCCCCTTCTAGGTAAACCTCCTGGACCTTTCTCTAAAGTTGCTAAGCTGCCTTGAATTCCTTCAAACCACCCTGTGAAAGACAGGCAGCCTTCTGGCTCACTTGAGTAGGCCCATGGTTCACCCTCTTTACTATTCCTGGTCCGCTTCTGTCATACACACCTCAACAAGTTACCTATCAGCCTAGCCTCAGCAAAACAGTCTGAGCATAACCGGAGGTTCAAGATATGATGGGAAAAACCACACTTGGCAAAAAGAACTATCATAAATCTTACTAACAAGAACTCTCCAAAGTACACTTTATTGTCAATGAATGTGATCCTAATTCCCTCTTGTCCTCTCCGCTTAAATTTCACCTTCTAATACCTCCCTTTTTAAACTCACTATTCTTCTTTCTTGCTATCAAAAGCGTCCTACCCTGTTCTGTCCCCAGCCAGCCACTAAAAAGCCTGCCGAAGCACAACTGAAACCATACATGCTAATCAATGTAAAATCTCTAAGCAAAAACAGAAACTAGATTGAAAATACTGCCTAGCAGATCTCAAACTTGACCTGCATTTGTAACTGAGACCTGACTTTGTGAAGATGCAGGTCTCATACTACATGAGGCAATACCCAATGAATGCATCCACTTTTTTTAGAGAAACTGACCTCATATGAAGACTGATGGAAGACTAGCAGTGATACACACAAAACCCCACCTAAGTCACCATTCTGAGATGTGAATCGAGGCTGGTTCATAGATGGTTTATTGTCTTCTATCTATTCCCTTCCCAGCCCTGACCCTCCTTATTTAGCATCCTCACCCACAGTGCTTTCCCAGGTGCCCTCCTGGACTCATTTACACACACCACTACAGATCTCAAGAACTGTGCATACTAGGGGGCTCAACATCTGGCTCCCAAAGCAACTTCATGCCAGACCTCCTGCCTTCTCTCCAACATTGAAGTATTCAGCTTTGACCAACTGGTCACAGGTCTCGCTCATTAAGCTGGCCACTCTCTAAATTAAATGTTTACCCTCATAAGCATGATCTTGGCCACTGGAAACAACCCCACTACATGAATTCCTCATTGAACATTCCCCTGCTATCAAACCTTCCACGAGTTCTGATGCAATCATAATCGTCACGACATGGAAGAAATTTGATGTAAACTCAAATAATCTCTTCCCTTTTCATCTGCTTTGTACTGGAAACTACAATGAAACAGTTCCATTAGGAGCTTTTAGCATGGTTGTCCCTCTCAGAACTTGCCCTGGGCAAAAGCTGCATTATGCCATCGGGATTAGCATTATTTTACATTCCTCATGTTATGCAAAGTTCCAGAGGCTGTTATGCCGCATCATGTAATTAAATGCTGGACATGGTGATAATTTTATGCAAATCCGCTGTTCACTGTAAAACACTACTCTGAACACAGAAATGACAGAGCATGAGCTGTTGTTGGTTGCGGTACTTTTGCTTTTTTTGCCCTATTATTTTGTTGTAAAATGCATGCTTGCATCCAAAGTGGACTTGAGGACACATTTTGCATTAAAATACAGCACCAAATGACTAGTTTTCCAATTTGCATATTTATGTGCAATTTTGCATAATTTCAGCGGAATTTCACATAATTAGTCATATGCAAATTAAGTGAATTTAAAAAACCCTTCCAGGAAACCATGTCCCTGCGACATAAAAGAAATAGAGTGGTTGATTCAACACGGACGTAACAATGAAAAAAATTAAACCAGAGCCCTGGTAAGGCTTTGGAGGGAAACAGTCAAAGTCAGTGATAAAAAAGGCTTTAAATTCAAAACTCAATCTAAAGAAGCTCCCGCTAAGAGGACAGACTTTACTCAACACATCTCTAAAGCTACATACATAGTCAATTATTCTGTAACCCTGCCAGGACTTTTCTGTATAACACTCTCAGTACCTCTCTGATAACTTGGAAAAACACTTCACCAAGAAAGTTTCTAACTTTAAAGCGTACTTCTTCTAAAACACAATCAATGTTCTCTACGGTCATTCGCTGCTAAACTGGTCGCCCATTCGCTTTCAACCCATACTGCGCTTCTTTAGCCTTCTGGCAAAAAAATAAACCATTGACCTAATTAAAGCTACAAGCATGGCTGGTTCACCTGCAGATCATTGGCCACCAAACGATTTCAAACCAATCCTGCTTGAGGCCTGTACCTCTAGGTGCGAGAGATCATAAACTCCTCCTTGTCAACTCGGAAATTCCAATGCGACCTGAAAAGAACATTTATTAAACCTATCCTAAAGAAACAGAAACTCAACAAAGCTAGCCAAGCTAAATACAGATCAGTAGCCAATGTGCACTTCTTGGGTAAACACATTGAAATCGGAGTATTCTAACGAGTTATCAACCTTCTTTGAACAAAAGAAACTAAATTCAGATCGACCAAGCAGGTTCAGTAAAAGGAAGAAGCATCAATCAGCTCATCATATGGTGTGACCTAAAGAATGTTATTGACTATCTACTACTACTGAGCTCTGGTCGATTTTTGACCACCATCTACTGTCCCTAATAATATGCTGAGATGACCAGCACAGTCCTCAACTGGATGAAATATTTTCTTAAGAACAGACCATACATTTCTCACTACCTCCTTTAAATTATTTACCATCCATCAGTTCATTTGGCATGTGCTAGGACTCAACTGTTGCACTGTTACTCTTCAATGTTGCGCCTATTCCTCTTCCTGAGTTGGTATATTCCTTCAACCTCACCTGCTACAACTGAACTATTGACAGTGCTTAATTTGAGCTGGTGGTTTCCGGTGCTCGACACCGGCACCTAATTGTCAGCACTAGCGCTTGTGAGAGTCTGCTACAAGGTGGCACTGTCTGAAATGACCACAACAACAGTCAACTATTATTTCAGTATATAGTAAAAATGACCATTACCTGCCATCCAAGCCATTCTTATAGCTTTGAGGGCCTTGAATAGTCTGACGTGTTACACTTGTAGGAGCGGGATGGTTATCAGTTGTGTTTGCACTGTCACTGGCAGGGCTGTCAGGGGCAAAGTGCAAGGCAAGCTGCAGTGGTCTTCTGACCAGAGCCCTGGCGCTTATAATTTTAACAAATTAAGCACTGACTATTGATATGAAGTTCGTTTTGATACTCAGACAATGCTCATAGGTCAAAACTTCAAGGCTCAGTGAATGCCTTTTGGCTGTGGAGCAATGGACGCTAGAGAACCATTCTAAGTTTAACTCATGGAAACAGATGTTGTAAAGCTATAATTCCATTTCATCCTAGTGACACACAAAGTGAGACAGCCCCTACCACTGTGATGGAAGTGAAAAACCTTGAAGTGATTATGGACTCCAACCTCTCTCGTCAACTCCACGTCAACAAAATAACAAAAGAATAAGTCAAGATGATGGGAATTTGCCTTTTCCTAGGCTCTCACGCAGGATCCAGACATCACTGATGTTTGAAAAATCAATAGTAGATTATGCAAATGGACTCTTCATCTGATTCACTAGAAAATCAATTGCCAAACTACAAAAATCACAGAACACAGCAGCTGGGCCTAAACAGATGGGACCATATTACTCCTGCCCTCAAAGCAATTACATTGGTTAATAGTAGCTAGAAGAATGTCGTTCAGAGACCTGAGCATCGCACATTCAGTTACATGCATCATAGGTTTTTGCGATCACAAACGGTGCGATTCGCAAAAATCGGTCGTTTGCGATCGCAAAATCTGCTTTTGGAATGCATGAAGGGTGAAGGCCCTCGCAATTTGAGAATTCGCAAATATTTGCGAATTCTCAAATTGTGAATGCTTTTAAGGAATCGCATTTTGCGATTCCTTAAATGCAATGCATGAAACTTTAAAAAAAAATGCGATTTCGTAATCAGGGGGAGCAAATTACCATGAGGTTGAACCTCATGGTAATTTGCGAAAACTTTAAAAAATGCACTTTGTGCATTTTTCGAAGTTTCATGTTGTGCACACAAATGCCCTAAGGATATGTGTGTGCACAACATATGTGCACAGATTTATTTCAGGGGTGCAACAGGGTGTCCTTTGGACACCCCTGCACCCTTGAAATCGCATTCTCAATTTGCGATTCGCTAATTGCGAATCGCAAATTGAGAATGTCTTCCCATTCATTCCTATGGGCCTCTAGGCCCATAGGAATGAATGGGGAGGTATTCCTTAATTGTGACTCGCAATTTGCGAGTCGCAATTAAGGAATATTACGAAATCACAATTTATTTAGCGATTTCTTGATGCATTGCATTTTGCAATTCCTTAATTGCGATTCCTTATTTTTCGCAATTAAGGAATCGCAAAAAGCAATATTGATGCATGTACCTGATTGTGTGATCTATGGGATGAGGCCTTGTTTCTTTCAATTATAACGTAGCCACACAAAGAAGAAACTTTAGCTCAGGAACAGCTTCACTGCTGATAAATCCTACTAACGTTAAAACCCGCAAAGGAGAAAGCTCCTCCTTAGTACAGGCATGCGCATTTTGAAGCAAGATGCAGAGGAAAATCACAGCCATTGGTAATCATCTGCTGTTCATAGAAAACATAGGACCAGATGTATGAAAGCATTTTTTCTTTAACAAGCGGTGTGAATCGCAAAATTCGTCCATTTGGGAATGCAAAATGGCTTTTCCATATGTATGGACGAGCAATTTTGGTAATCACAATTTTTTGCGACTACCTAAATTGCAAATGCAAATAGGGAATCGCAATTTGCGAACCCTTGATGCACATGTAAGAAGGCTTTCCTAAATGCGAACTGTGCATTTAGGAAAGCTAATTACCATCAATTTAAACTTGATGGTTACTATATGTGAATTTTGAAAAATGCAATATCAAAGCGCCATGTAGCGCACCCATGCCCCTAGGGCATGTATGCGCTTTACATGTGCACAATTTACATTTTGGGGGTGCTTCAGGGGGCCCTTAGGCACCCAGGCACCCTTGGCTTTGCATTCGCTAATTTGGGATTACCAATTAGGTAATCACAAATTAGCTAATGCAAAACCATTCACACCTATGGGCCTTTTGGCCCATGGGAACAAATGGAGTCATATTACCTAATAGCGATTCACTATTTACAGAATCGCTATTAGGTAATATTAAGGAATCACAAAATTCTTTGCGATTCCTACATAAATAGCATTTTGCTAATCCCAAATAGCGATTTGGGAAAAATAGTATTTTGAAATCGCAAAATGCTCTTTTGATACATCTGGCCCATAATGCCCTGACTTTTTCCCATAACCTAAACTCAAGTAGCTTCAAGACCACAACCTGGCTGGTTTGCTTGGAAACCTATCCTCACGTGTCTACCACTCATCCGTACACCGTCAAATGCTGTGGAATAAGTTTGGCGCACACTCTTTGGGCATCACATGACACCAATACTCAACATTAATTGATGACATCACTACCAACACCATTCTCTCACCCAAGCACATCAGAATTGGAACTGTCGACCACAAGCCTCCACAATGGGATTGGGGAAACACATTTGTCAAACCTGGTGCTAGAGGAGCAGCATACATCCTGCCAGTGCACACCCTGCTTCTGGAATTCCACAATGGGAATGTATGCAACTCTTCAGTCACTCCCCTATGGAAGAATATGTTGCGTGGCTGCAAAACAGTGTACTCCTAGTCCTGAGTGACAGCAGCACCTTTTTTTCTGCTCCATTATTTGATATTCACCAGCTGAGCTTCCGCATACATCTTCAGAGTGTTCGAAAACATATGCAAACTTGCAAAGTGGATGAGTTTACATCAAAGTAAAATCATACAATGAATAATAATTACAATTAAGCAAGAAGGAGCATGACTTACCACTCAGTGCATGAACCTCTTCCTACCCTTGCTATCTCCTCCTACTGATGCTATGTTGCTCCTAGAGAAAATAACACTTATTAGTAGCACTGAATGCATTAAGTACATGTAAAAGAAGCACTAACAGTCTATCAGATCTACTGGTAGCTGCTTCGTCCTACGCCCCCTCCTCTCTACCTTAGCAACAGTTCATTTTCTTAAGAATATTACTCACACTTGCCAACTCTCATACGTTTTCACTCTCACAATAGTGTTATCTGCAAAGTTTAAAATGTTACTCTTTAAGAAGATTTGCAAAGTGTCTTAACTACAGCACTTAAAGCGCTGTTTCAAAGCACAACCGCCCCATATATATCCTTCCATCCTAAAGTCCCGAAATTTGATAGTGCAACTATAGGCAATTGCTTTCCTGGGTGTTCGTCAGGTCAACCATTGCCTTAGCTTTCTGATGGGCAGTGGGGGAACAAGCTTGTTAAAACTATTGCATGATGAGCGGCCAATGTCTTTCCCATTGCACTCCTTGTTCCACATTTCTTGTGGGTCCAGGGGATCGGCGGATCACCAGGCAGGCCTTCCATAAAAAACATAAGCTTCTGCTACTGAAGAGAGAGAGTTCCATAGTCCTAAGAGGCAGAAGCGCACCTCCAAACAATGTCAACTATTCAATAAAAAGGCAGTATCTTGTGTCCATGTAATACCTGTGGTTCTACCAACCACCTTATTGACCTACCTGAGGAGCACCCTGCCCTCCAATACCCACATATTTGAAAAACGCATGCCTGGCAATCTGTGACCCCCCTTTTCCCACGCTGTTAAAATATTGTTTTAATTCCATCACCTGTCATGGTACATTTCATCCTTTCCCAGCCATGTTCACTGATCTCTCTTTTCAAATAGAGAGCACCAAACTAGAGTAACTGTGAAAGCAGCTCTCAGGGAGCTGGATCACCACAGATTGATGCTCTTCCATCGGGCTACATAACACCTACAGCAGAGATGGAAGCCGGTGGCACAGGAGCACTGCCCTCATTCCCTTGGGAGTGGTAGGCCTTGGTTGCCGGCCAGTCACTAGCTATTCCAGCACTTTGATCGGGTATATGTGGACCTGGGTGAGGCAGGAGAAAACTGGGGAAGGAAATGCTTTCATTTATCATGTCACAACTGAGAAAACAACGTTTTGCCTGAATCAATTTTGTCTGCCTGCCATTAGTTTCTTTTGTTCAATGAAGGTTGGTATCTCGGTGAATGCTGCCTTTTGGAAAATGCTTTATAAGACTCTGTCTTAATATGCAGGATAAATACATAAATAAAATAATAACATTTGCTAGTAGGGCTCCCAGGCATTGTATGCAATGATCATTGATGAGAGGGAGAAGGGACACAAATAGGAATGCCCTTGCAATCTTCAAAGGGCTGAGCTAGTACTACAGGGCTAGTAGATAGGACCAACACAGGCTTAGGCCTTGCATTCAACAAAGACATCTAAGCGCTGAATAGGTTCAGGGTTTTGGCCAATCTAGTTGACGAACACACGGGTGAGGGGTAGGTATCTGGGCATTCACATCAGGAAGACGCTGCTACAAACAAGCTCTTTGAAACTTCTGACATAGCTAACCTTGAAAATTTAGTTTTGGATCTCCAGGTGGAGGTCAAGCCAGAAATGCATTCTGGAGCATGCCAAGCCCTGGAAGCTAAGTTGGACAATGTTACCCAGAGAACAATGGATTTGAAGGTTAAAGAAGATTAACTGCCAACTTATAAGCAACACCTCAGAGATAAAAGCCCTTAAACAGCAGAACCACAGTATACGGAATGACCTTGAAAGGTTGGGAATTCATTCTTGTTGAAATAATCTAAGAATAGTGAATGTTCCAGAAGGTAGCGAAAGCAGCGACTTAAACAGATTTGTGATCTATCTCCTTTGAGAGTGAATCCTTAAGAGATATCTCAATCTAGATTTGGAAAAGGAGATTCAGAGCGTTCATAGGGACCCTTTTAGACAAAAGGAGGGCTTGAAAGAAACATAGGAACATTTTGTTTAATTTGCTCTCATACACTACCAAAGAGCAGTTATTGGGGCTTGGAAATAAAAATCTAAAACTTTGACAGCAACCAACTAGACATATACTATCAGACCAGACATATGTAGGTGCACAGAGCAACCATGGCGGGAACTGGGCCAGAGAATGGGAGAACTGCAGAAACTGGGAGCAAAAGTCCAACTAAGATTACTGGCCATGTTAAGAGTGATGTGGAGAAATAAGATGCACAACACCAGGAAGGAGGAACAAGCAAATGAGCTTATCAAGACTGTGATGTAAAACATCAAACTGTGATGTAAAATGTTTTGAGAGGGCTCTCTAGCGCCTATACCCCACGGGGGTTGGTAAAGGAGAGGTGAAAAGGGAACTGTTGTAAAACTAAAACTGAATGCAGAGTGACCCCTGTTACAAGCAACAGCTACAATCTATGTCAGTATGAACCACAAAAGTCCCTAGCTTAATCTGCGCTTAATCCTCTGGTAGTTTGGTACAAAAGAAGTGAGGCTTAATTTAGAGGCAATGTGTTAAGTATTTGAGCATCACACAATTAGTAATAAAGTGAAAACCCAAAACTAGAAAAATTCCACACCAATTTAAGAAAAAATAGAATAAAATTAAATAAATGGTTTGATACCAAAATGACAACAATCCAATCAGTTGTTCTGAAGTTATGAATCTTTAAAGTTTTTAGCAAAAACTAGCACCTAAAAGATCAACGCGCCAACCACAAACATATAGTCACGTGAGACTGGGTCAAAGTCTAAAAATATTGTTGATGCTAATGTAGCGCATGTCAGAAACAAGAAGTGGATTGGGCCCTGTCGGTGCTTACTTTCGAAGAAATTTTGAAGGAAATGTTCTGACAAAGTGAAGTTCAGCCGGGCAAGATTGCAGACGATGTTCCAGGAGGGAGCTTTGTCGTCGGGGAGCAGCTAGGCAAGGTAACAGTGACAATTTCTAAATTTGGACTTTTTGGTTGAGGAGCATAATAGGAGCATGCTAGGCAAAACATTTCAACATTACAATAAATGCCAGAATATTCATAAAATTCAGTATACCACTGAGTGATAGATACGATGAGGGAGATCAGGATATTAACCTGGAATGTCAATGATCTTCATGCTAAATAAAAGCAAAGACTGATATCTCAATACCTTTAAGATAAGGTAGCACAGATGTTTATACTGCAAGAAACACGTTTGAACTAATCTGAGAATAAGACTGTGTTTGAGAAACAGAGTTGGGCACATCAAATAGCCAACACTGATCAATCATTCAGCTCTGAAGGGGTGGCACTTCTAATAAAAAAAATGACGGGTTAGAACTTTTGGAATACGGATCAGATCAACAGATAGATGTATCATTTGGAGGCTTAGATATGTAAGGACTATATTTGCCTTTTCTAGATTTTATGGCCCAAATTGTGATGTCACTAGTCTTCTGGACACTCTTAGCCTTAATATATCGGAATTTCCATCCCACGTAGTGATCAGTAGAGCTTTTAATACTCTAATAGATAGTGAGTCAGATGGTTTATCTGAAAGTCGGGAGCAAACACTACTAATGTAGGGAGGGGATTAAAATGGCTGTTGGAAGGCTATTGTCTGCTTGATGCGTGGTGGAAAGTATCCAGTTTAAACAGGAGATGTACTTTTTATATTAAAAAATACCATAGCTTCTCGAGAACAAACCTGTTTCTTGTGGACAACGTGCTTGCACAAAATGTAAAAAATGTCAGACATATACCGGCACACTGTTCTGATCACTCTGCTGTCTTCTTAACATTACGGCATTAAGATGTAAAGGACGTAGTTAGATGGACAATAAACCAAATACTCTTGGCCAATCCCCAGATAATACAAGAGCTGGAAGAGAAAAGTGGATAACATTCTGAAAGTAACACTGGGACTACTTCCACTGCAATGGTATGGGATGCCTTTCAGGAATACATACAAGGGATATTTTGTAAATTGGGATCAGCTGGAGCAAGTAGAATTCTAGAGGAAGATAGAAAGTGGGAAGAAGATAGTAATGATTTAGAGAACTGTCTATTAGAACCTAGTTCTTTGGAGAAAATGCAGGTCAAACAAAATAACTAGCAGAGAAACACAAGGCCTATAAGGAATTAACAAAGGGCAGATCGAGAGCTAAGCTGAGCTAAGTTGTAGGCGAGTCATTTGGCATGCTCTGAATATATGGAATGATTAGATTATTACCTTGTTTTTGAATCCTAATAGAGATCCAAATGAGCAGAGTCTTATTGACCAATATCATTCCTTATTTACGATTATAAGATGTATTCTGGCATTTTAGCGAGAAGGCTCTCAAGGATAGGTTGGAAGATTATTCATCCAGATCAGAAAGACTTTCTCCCGGGTAGATAGATGCATGACCTTACACAACTCCAAATCTCCTCTATTGACTTGGCAAATGCAAAGGCTGACCTGTTTGCCATAGTTACTATAGACACAGCCAAATTCAATAGGGTGTTTTGAGCTTGCTTGTTGGAGGCTGTGGAGGTATTTGAGCTTCCTTCATCTGTCCTATTGGGAATTAGGGAACATACAAGGTGCCATCTATACAGATATTAGTTAATGGGAACCTAACAAGAAGATTTTGCAATTCTTTAGAGACACGCAGGGATGCCCTCTTTCCCCAGTTCTCTTTTGCCTGTACATTGAGTCCCGTGCTCAAGCTTTTAGGATGGATAAAACGATTATGCCATATAAAAATAAAATAGTCGTATATGCTGATGATGTTATTCTTTACACTAAAGATCTTTGCAAAACAGTCACTCGAATGAAAATGATTACGGATGACTTTGGGGCTTTTGCGGGGTAGGCAAGTAATAAGTCAAAACAGAGATAATGGGCTGGAATTTGTGAAATAGTTAGAACATGCAATTTAGTATCAGATATCTGGGTGTAATAGTTATGCAAAAACGTGAGGAGGTACTAATTTGTAATCTGAGGAATGTAATGAGAGAGGTCAGTGAGCTACTCAATTGATAGGGGAATCACTCCTTGCCAATATATGGACAAACAAACCTGATTAAAATGGTGATGCTTCCTAAATTAACATATGTGTTTGATAATCTACCTCTGGCCATCCCTAAATATGGTATTGTGAAGATAAAGAGTATATTGTGCAGTGTTCTACAGATGACTAAAGGAAGTAGACTTAGCTGGAAGAAACAGAGAAGGGGGCTTAAGAGAGGCTCTTTGACGTGTGGATGCCTTGCTATGTGTTCCAGTTTTAAAATTGTAGAACAGGTCTGTCAAGACATGATGATTCATGCATATTCTCTTCTATGTCATCCCCTCAGGACCAGAATAGGTTTCGGCACAAATTTGGTGACCCCAGATTTTTTTCAAAAGTATACTTGAATGTGCTGCCTGCTTCATTAGAGGTCTGGTGTAATCTGAGGAAGATCCTAGCGATTGAATATTATGCAACATTTGTTCTCATTTGGGACTCTCCTGGCATGACATTCTTCTTGGATGATAACCTCAGCCTCCCACCAACAAAGGTAGGCCCAGCACACAGGGGAAAATTGCAATTGGATTATTTTTAATTTTTTTGTGGGAGCTGGTCATCCATTAGGCAGGGAAATCTTTGCCTATTGCTTAAGATACTGGTAATGGCTAGGGCTTCTAATAAGAGGGATTTCATAGCTGACAATGAAATTATGGAATTTTTGCAAATAGTGGCTTTGAGAGAGGTGTAGATTTAGAAAGCTATGAGTCAAATAGTGATTGTAAGCTGTGCCATTTTGACAGGTCATCTGATTTCATGATGGAATGTGTTTAAATATCTGATGATGTCTGGCTGTTATAAACTATAGTTTGTGGCACTTGACCATTTCCAGGACTTAAGAGGCCCAAAAGGAAGGCGCTCTTAACCTGTTCTGCTTTACATAGACACCTAGGATTAATGCCTTAGGCACGTGTGTTAAATAGGCATGTATTGTTTCAATCAGGCCAGATGGGTTGTTCTTGGTCCAATAGGAACTCTGGGATCTCTGTGTTGCCAGGCAGGGGCAAGTGGAAGGTTACAGCCATGCCACAAATTAGTTAAACACAGCCTGGATCTCAATCTACAAACGAGGATACAGCAGTTTGGACATGAATAGAAAATTTAAAGCAAGACCATATAAAAGATGACTTTGAAGAAATATTGAAGCCTTTTTTACTTTTTCTGAGAAAAATGAATAAATGCAAAGCAGTTGCCAGCAAACCTAAAAACAAAGGGCCTCATTTATGAAAAGTGACGCATCGCTGCGTGAAAACAGCGATGCGTTACATTTCACTGCGCACTCTTTGCGACACCAATGATGCGTCATATTTAATGTATGACGCATCATGTCGCAAGGACTTACAGATACGTCAGTATTTCTGACGCATCTGTAGGCGCAAAAGTGACGCATTGCTGGAGTGTGTCACAAAAGTGACGCAACTCCAGCAATGCGTCCTTTCACATGGGGAAAGCCCCATGTGAAAGGGCTTGCGTCAGTCTTACGCCTGCTGTGAGGCAGGCGCAAGATTTTGACGCAACAGCATCCTAAACGTGACGCAGTGAAATCTCATAGATTTCACTGCGTCACTATTACGAGGCTTTTTGCGGGGGAACGCCCCCTTGCATACATTATACCTGACGCAGGTATAATGTGGCGCAGGGGTTTAAAAAGTGGCGCATCTACCTAGATGCGTCACTTTTAAAATATGGCGCAACAAGGGGCATTTTGTACGCTGCTGGTGCGTCACAAAAAGTGACGCACCGGCAGCGCAAAAATGACGCAAGGCCTCATAAATAAGGGCCCAACTTCTTTAGATGTGAGGAAAACTGGTAGCAGATGGGATTTTTCACTTTTCAGGTCTGGAGCTTACAATGGCCACTCTGATGCAATATGGCTTTTATGAGGCTCAGTTCCACGGTGCAAGAAGAGGGTCGTGATCTAGGCCTTCAAAGTTGCTGTGTTTCTGGGCGAGGGTGTGGAGAAGATTAAAGCCTACCCACAAGCCAGTTCTACCAGATATACCCTTAATTTAAATTTAGAAGGAAGATTTCATATTTGTGATTTTCTTGCCACTATTCGCAATGTATATTTATGGCTAGTTATACATTTTAAGATTTGATTTAAAAGTAGAATTTTCGGCTTCTAGTTCCATTTTTGCTCTTTAAGAAGCAACACTTTGATAATATCTGCCATAATGAATCTCAAAATATGCAAATAATACAACACAGCTTTTATTTTGCATCCAAGTGTCTGCAGGGAAATAAGTGCAACAGTCGAAGGGGGTTACATATACACACATTTATTCAAACTGTACACATGTATATTTTAGAGGATACATTTTGACTAACCGAGAAAGTCTGGAGCTTTAAAAGGCAGCCTATAAAGCCAAGATCTTGAGCAGATGGCAGGGTTTTTCAGAAGTACAGCAAGCAGGAAAGAATATCCTTCCTGATTGCACTGATTATACCTCATTCATCATCCCCATATTGAAGAGACATAGAAAATGTGTACAGCACGGTATGAGAAGGAAATGGCGAAAGGAAAGAAGTGTTTTTTTCCTTACAATTCAGCTTAATGTGGTGGTATGTCTTCCATGTACATTCAACTGAAAGATAAATTGATAAAACTGGGAACTAAAGGAAAGAGATGCAGGTGCTGTGTCTCCAAATGCTCAGTATTTACTGCCACCACCACTGAATGCCGATAATCAAAGCTGCCCAGTCTTGATTCCGCCTCCTACTTCTTTTCTCCACAACTCTACGCCTAGAGACTTTTAATCTCACTATTCGGGTTCTTGGTCTTCCCTGTTTTGTCACTATATAATTGTTTTTCTATCTTTCTTGTTTTTCTTTCTGTTGTGTTCGTCAAAGCCTAATCCTGAAAATCGATCTCCTGTCCTCAAATACGTGTGCAGATGCTGATTACTTGCAAACACCGGTACAAATTAAGAACTGCATAAATTCATCCTTCCGAAGTCTGGGATTATTTTACTAAAAACTTAGAAACCAGGAAGATGGTTTTAAAAAAAGAAGTACACAGCTATTGCTACTGACTATCCGTGACCTGGATCAATATAAAGACTTTATGGAACCCTTCCAAGGGGAGCGGTCACTAACAACAAGCATTTCAAAGCCTGGTTTTCCACTGCTATCTAAAGTCTCTAAAGGCCCATGGAAGTGGGGAAATGTGATTGGCACTCTAGTGCCACCAACCGTCATAACCCCTCTCATCCGCCTGACCCAGGACCACCTCGCCTTCAGGAAGCAACTCAAGACCTGGCTGTTCGAGCAGTAGCGGACCCCCCTCCCCTAGCACCTTGAGACCCTCCGGGTGAGTAGTGCGCTATATAAATGCTTTGATTGATTGATCCGCGAGTCTCCGCAGACCTTTTCAGGAAGGGTAACTGCAGGACATGGCAAGAGAGAAGTATTAATTTGGCTCCACCATTTCACATCTTGACTATGCCATATGGATGTGCATTTAGTATCATATATTTGTGTGCCTTAATAGCATTAATGTAAAGTGGTGAACTTGACCAGAAACTGAAGGTGCATTTACTGTATAATCCAGACATTTACATGAGAGTGTGTTCTGTTTCCCTTACAGTTTCATCGAATTGCAGTTTTCAAATGCATTTGTGTGGTTTCAATAGTGTTTTTGATCCTTATATAACAACGTCTTCATTTGAATAGCATTCTGCATTTATTTCATAATTGTATATGTATCATAACCATGCATTTAAATGTGTACTGAAATGTTTGCCGCCGTAACTTGATCAATAGCTGTACAAATTTGGATTGTAATGTTTAACCTTCAATGTGAAAGTTTGCTCGAATTGCAATGTTTTCTTCTTCTTGCAGGTGTATTCATATGCATCTCATAGCTAGTGAAAGGCACACTGTGAATGAGAGATAGTGAGGCTCAGGAAGAGAACTCTTGGCAAGGATGTGCAGCACAAACAAACAAAGCGAGGACCCTTATATGTGTTGTATCTGGAGACAGCAAGAAATCCAAGGATATTTTGGTGTGCGAACCAGAACCAGTATTGAATGTAGCTGTCAAGTTGACCGTGAGTAGGCGGAAAAGTACTGGGACATATAATGTGGAATTCTCGTATGTTCTGTGTTGATGGTAATGCTTTAGCTTTAGTCAGAATACTTTTAGACTTTGAGGGATACACACTTCTTAGCTATATTTCCATTGTGTGGTTTCATGCTATGCAATACCTCTGATTTGAGAGAACTTCTACAGAGGTTTCTACAATGCTCACACCTTCCTGCATTACTAGATCTAATTTGGTTTCCAATTTACTGCTATTTAGCTCAGATTTATTTGAGGTAATTTAGATTTAATCATGTATAGGCAAGAGAAATGAAAATCATGTACTGATCACCAGATTTAGTTTTTCATTTTCTGCATTGCTAATACTGAATCCCTCATATGCTTCATGCTTTTGAGATTACATTTTGTTAGACAATTTGGTCTGCTAGTAGTGATTCTTTATTTATACAATGCATTTCTGAGACCTGTATATATCAGTCTGGCTTTGAATTTGTAATAAACATATACTTAGCTCCATCTATTGACTTTTGGGTCCTCACTGTGTAGCCAAATGGGCCACACTGTAAATTGAGTTTTGGGGTAATGTTAACTTCTCTTTGTTCCTCGGGCATCTACAAATGGTCTATCACAGAAAGAATTTATATATGAGGGTATGTGCTCTTGCAGATGGTAGCAAAGAGTGGATGGTTAAGTCCTGCAATTACACGGGGGAGTTAGAATACCATATATTAGTATAGTCCAGGTCCATCCCAGCCCTAGAGCCCATGTTTTGGTTTGGAGGATCTTTGGAATTCCAGTGGTTCGGGACAGAGTTGTAACAGCGAAGGTGTGAGTATTCTTAAGGTCACGTGTTTTAATAGCTCTTGCTTAGGTTGTACTGTTTATGGAGATTGTGTGATGTTTGGCGGAGATCTTTTAAATGTTGTGTGAATGTGGTGCTTAAAGTGGAGAAGTTGAAGTTGTTATAGGGTCTGACGTGGCCTAATATCCCAGGCAAATATTAAAAAGTGTAACAGACATTGTATTGTAATTGTATGCTAAGGTTTTGTGGTGCCCGTCATGAGACGTTGTTGGCAGCACAATTGAGAAGCAACATTTATCTTTGTGTGTCAAAGTGAGGTGTGGTTCTTGCAGTGGACCTTTCGTGCAGAGGGAAGCTGTACTAATTGGGGTGATTACCCTCAGATCGAGGTTTCATTCAAGTGTGTGTCTGAGTAGGTTAGAATGTGCTATTCTGAACCATTTCTTGGATGAGTGAATACTGTTAATTTCTTTAGTGGAGCTGAGTAGGTTACATGTTGCAATAGCTTTGTTTTTGTTTACATGCATATTGCTGAGGAGAGTGTGCTCATTAAATTGTAAAGGAGGGTGAACTGCTGCAATGAGTGATATTGATATCACAGTGTGCCACGCTGTTATTGGTTGCCTAAGTTACAGAGTGTTGTGCTGGTATTGGTCATTGAAGTGAAATTTTATTTGTGATTATTGACATTTTTGTACCTGAAAATCAAATACTTTATGGTTATACGAGATTTGATCAGGGTAGATGTGACAATACCTGTGAGAGAAGACGCACCACCACAGGTACTATAGGTCATTATATGGCGATAAATGTAGGGCTTCATACTGCCACGTGGTTATATTCGGCCTTGGTAGAAACACCATTTTACATACTCACATTTTTAAGTTGTCTTCTTTTCTTTATCACAATGACATTTGACACACTTTTCTTTGCGTGCAAGAGCAGGATACTATTCTCTGAATTAGGTTTTGCTTACATTTCCACTTCTTAGGTACGCTATCAAATACCTTGAACATTCTGTACAGGGCTAAATTAATTACGTAGAATGTTGTTCTTTGTTATTGGTCATTCAGCGACAAGGCTATCACAATAGATTAAACAATTGCGGCCTCACTGAAGCTTTGGCATGGTGACTTGGATGATGTTTATTATATATACAACATCAATCCTTTGTTTGGACAGAGGAGCATTTCGCTGGCACTGAGAGGTCACATCCCATGCTGGAATTCTAGCCCAGCTGATTCCTGTTTACCTCTTGTTAAGGATGCTTGCCAGCTCCCAACCAAAACAGGCAGTCCGATAACACTTACCAACAGGTAATTGGGATTTAGATCACCGTACAATGATTAACAGATTCAACCCCTCCATGGACATACTAGTTTAGGAAGCGCTAGGTAGACATGCAATATATTACAGTACTTGTATGCAAGCATATATTTTCTGCAAACAGCAAAATTGTTTAACTGCTTATCTTTTTCACCATTCTCGTAATGCTAATCACATTACTCTGTTTCCTTCTAGTGATTATTTCAGAACATGTATTTTACTCAAGAATCACAATTCTTCAATAAATATTGAAACTTCAGGTTGTGTATTTCTTGTGTATCTCTTTGGGTATGCATAAGTAACCAAGAAAAAGGGTTCTAAATCTGTTACCATGATTTCCTTTAGGAGTCAGGATTGTCATGTTCGGAGGTTGCACCCTCCATTTGTTACATTGTCAGGGTAGAGGTACAGATGGTGCACTGTGAGCTAGCTGGACTATGGCCAACATATCCGTATGGTGTATATGAAGTCAGTCTTACACAGTTCTGATGGTTATGCTGTCCAACAAATGCACAGTTTTATTTGGGAACGTATAAGCCTAACAACATGGCCCCACCAACTTTCTAGCTTGGGTCCTTATTTAATGGTTCACCTGAATAGTTTTCTTCTGTATAACCAAATACCCCATCTCACCTCTTAAGCAGAGATGTCTGTAGTATTAGGGAAAGATCCTCCTCAGCTTAGTAGGGTAAATCCTATGTACTGGCTGTAGAATGTTTAAGCTTGAACCTTTTAAAGCATCACCCACAAAGGTACACTCTCTAATTCCACATATTGACATGGCTGAAGAAGAAGCAGCATTTAACATACCAGTGAACTGCATACACGCAGTTACACAAATGCTGTTACAACGCTCCTTATGGGTAGAAAAATTACCTTTCTTGTTATGGCCCACGAAGCATTCAGGACAGAGGTATTCTTTTCATGGGTTACAATCCCAGCAACATAAACATGAATATTACAATTTCAAAGACACACTGAGGCTGCAATTTCTACAACTACACAGCTTATGAAGCACTAGAAATACCATTAACTTACCAAGAACATCAACATTGGTAACAATGTTAGACAAGGTCCCCTTAGCAATGAGAGAGCAACATGGCCAGTCTTAGCTGGTTAAACACCCTACCCAGATATAGAAATACTGACACTACCACACCTATGTACACTATACACAGACCTGGTTAGAACATATAGATGTTTGACACAATTTGTCATGAGAACAATGACAATAAAACCTGCAAGGGCTGCTCAAGCTGCACACCACAATTTGGTACACCTGGAATTAGTCCAGTAACTATCAACGTAGTCATGGATAAAATTTCCCTCAGAAGGGAGGAAATTCCGTTTTGGCTTGCACAGAAAATTAGCCAGCATGAAGCAGTGTTCCCCATACAGGACTTCAGGAAAAACACAGAATTTTCACCATATGTCTATCAATGGGGATGGTTCATCCAGTGGAAGACTGCGCCACTTGGGGAACATCTTTACTGCAGTGTATACCAAAACACACAGTACACCCTCATTAGCTGTTTTGCCAGCATGGATTAAACAGTTCCAAAATGAGTAGGGGGCAGCCCCTGCCCTGGATTTTGGGATGAAACTGATAAGCAACTCTACCGCAGTATCTGCCATAATGGTAAGTAACATTAAAGGGGAAGCAGCAGATTTGGCCATACGCCAACGACTCACAATGTTGACTCCGGAAGAACAGGAGCGTGAGTTACCAAAAATTATTGAGGAAACTTATGCATCCAAGCAGGCATCAGACTCTTCCTCTAAGTAGAAGTGGGATAATAAGAAAAATAAAGAAAAAACATAATCGCGGGCAGATCTCCCCAACAGGAGTCAACTGTAGTGTAGTGTCTATTTCCCTAATAGGCTATGCGCATTAAAATAATATACACTATAGTTTTGGCATAGGACTGAGGTCAGTATGCCCCTATTGAGTATATTAAACTTAATTACTTTTTAGTTTCTGGCAACCGCATAAACATGACAACTTTGTTTCCCTCAAGAATCGGAACACTCTCAGAATCGTGGAAACAATAGATAATAATTTCACTCAGCTAATCGTGCATGCGTAGTTTCTGCCGAGTTACACAGAAAGAGTAGACAGGTGTTTCACTAAAAAGGATTTATTGAACAGTCTTAATTCTCGTGTAGGAGATGTGTGCTGTTACAATCATAAGACGGAATGCAAGATATATAATGTACAGCGTAAGTAGTAGAAAGAAAAAGTACTGCAACAGCATTGTCTTTTAGCTATGACACATATTCATATCCATATACATAAATAACACAGGCTAAAATGCGAGTACTCATACGATGCTTTCTCTAACTAGTTCTACCCCAGTTTACATAACCTAAGTGTAGTACAAGGTTAGAAGTAGGTGCTGTATTCTATAGTATGGTATGCTATAGTTTGTATGCCAAGTTTATTATGGCAAGAATCTCTCTAGAATCTAGTCAGCTCCATCAACAATCAATAAACACTGTCCTTTGGGCGTAAAAAATGTGTCAGTATATTTTGTAACAGACCAGTCACGTATTCATGATCTCTGTTATAATCCCCTATCCACTGTCTACTCTACGGGGGTATTTACTGCAATATGTCCAATCTTTTTTTTTTATAATAAAATTAAAAAGAAGGAAACCATATTGGCCAACAACTCCTGACAATTGCATAGAACAAAACTGTCTGAAACCTTAATCAATACAGATAATCCACCATATAGGGTTAACAGCAGACACATTTCTGCAAATAACTGTGTAAAGAACCGAATGACACCTCACGGGAACACCACCCTCGGGCAACTGGTATGTAATCACCAGACTGGGCCCCCTTTCTCATCACTGGCCGTCATTCAGTTCAAAAGAAAAAGAATGTGTCCAAACAAAAACCAAATAGTGAAAAAAGAAAGTGGTAGCAGAAGCAATCTGCTTGTGACAAATAAATGTGCTTAAAATCAACAGGCACACCTCTCCACACTTTTTTATTCCTAGATACTGGGTGTGAACTATTGAATTAAAAAGGCTGGTAGGTACCATTGCATACCATTACCTATCGCCAACATGTTTCTCTGCCTCAATGTCTTTGGCAGATTCGTCAGGGCTGCACACCTTATTGCCACACCACTGTTGGACACTATGTTCTATGTCAACCTCAAGCAAACCACTGCACTCATACCGGCCGCCGAGGCACCAGAGCATCAAATATATAACTCCAGAGATTAATTTCTCTTACTATGGTCACTGCAATTGTAATCATCAATCGTGTGTTGTGATCCAGAGCGCGTTGTCTCCTTCTTCTCCTTCTAGTCAGTTCCATACCTTGAGAGTGAGAGAGGTTGGAATCTCTTTCTGGGCCTCGAACTCTAACATCCAGCGAAGGGAGTCACAACACTGGAAGCTGGATTCTCAGCGAGCAGGGATGACAGCGTCTTGTCAGTGCGTCAGGCCGGGACATGGGCTCCTCTAAGTCGAGGTCTTCTCCTTACTTTCCGTGGCAAGGGCAGCCAAATTGAGTCGTCGTAGCAGTGCAGCCAGGCTTTGCCATGGCAAGGGAAGGTATATTCATACCTGGAATGTGCTTAGGAATGTTTGCATTGAAGTAAAGTCGGGCAGAGGAAGACGCCATGAATGAACCCTTAGGGTATAGCGGTTCATGCATAATAAATAAGTTCTTGGAGAAATCAATAATCCTGGGCTAGGGAAACTCCCAACAGCTTAAGGGTCTGGTTTCTAAGAACTCGTTGTGATGTTGGGGTGGACGGATGTAGGTGACCATGCCTGTATTTGGATAGCATGGCTAATGCCTAAATAAGGACTGTGATCTTATCCCTATATAAGGGCACTGCGAATTGTGTCTATATAAGGACATGATTCAGGAAAACCTATATACGGACATCTAAATCGATACACAACACAACTGAAAAAAACTATAATCTGCATAATCGTGAAAATATTAAAATGCCTGGTAGGTATCAGGATACTGATACATGTTCATCGTGTTACTTTCAGGATTCATTTGAAAAATGTTCGAAGAGAGGTGGACGATCAGAGAGCAGATCAGAGAAGTGTGTGAAACCGAAGAAGGACTCGCAATGCTCATCTGACTTTATAAAACTGGAAAATAAACCTAAACAGTCCAAGCCTCAATAAAAAGAAGAAGGTGGTTGACATCAAAGTCAAGCAGTCCCCGGGTATTGAGGACACTGCTTCTGAGTGGGTAGTGGGCTTTGACCATGCTAGACAGGGCTGCAGAAGTCACAATAGTTCACCGGAACCTAATGGAGTGTCTGGCAGCAGTAGCAATGAGTGACTATATCCAGGTGGAGGCACTGGATAGGAGAGTGAGTGTCCCGCATCAACCATATAAAATTCAACTCCAAATGGAAGGGAACATATGAAGGACTGGGTTATTTAAGACCCAGCGGTACCAGGGGACAACACCTGAAACCTTCGTGGGTAACCTGCTCCGGCGTACAAATGACAGAGACACGGGACACTTCCTTCGGCGTCAAAGATTCGAGGTTTATTTACTGCAGGGAACACAGAAGTCACAGGAAGTACAACGAGTGTAAGTTCGAGGAGACTGCTTCAAATTGCTACTGTGGATCGCTCCTTTTATACAGATTTCTCCCATAGGGTTACATGGTACACAAAGGTTTACAACTCGGTTCCCATAATTATCCCCGAGAGGGGTCGCTTTGGTCACTTTGATACATCCAAGGTCCGGGGCATAAGTGCGGAAACATTTGGCGGTTCCCAACTGTAAAAACCCATCTTCCCACCATTAGTACATTCCAATTGGCAGTAAAACAGATCGAAGAAGGAACAAGGACAGGTGCAGAGGAAGATGGAAACAGTGGGGAGATCGAAAAGGGTGTAAAAGGGGAGGTATTAGGAAACACGAGCTACAGGCATCAAAGGGACGTGCCTAATGAGATGCACGGCTGAGACAATAGTCCGGCACGGCAAGATGAGCCTCGAGCGGGGCCATCTGCCTTACAATATCATCCCCCTCGTCATAAAGACGATTTCAAAGAACATGTGTCTTCCGCGGATGTCTTGGGAATCCCAGGGTCGCGAAACGGACAACGTCCGTTCGCTGACTACTTGAGGGCAAGAAACAAAATGGATGCCATATCTAAGATGGAACCCGTGGGTACAGATGAATAACCCACGTAACAAACGAACGAATTAGGTTAGCACAGCAAAACTGCGCACACCCACTAAACTCGTCATTTGCGGTTCGTAGATACCAGACTCGACCATATTCGTGCGAGTCGAAAACACCACTTACAATCGTCACGGAACCTCACATACCTTGTACCATTAACGTTCTCTTTTGGGAGAACTTGTCATTTGGCTATTACATTCTCTTGGCTGAAAGGGACTAGGCACCAGAATTTGCCATGAATTACCTTGAGGGAGAAATGGTAATTTTACCTGCCTTTTCTGACCTCGTCCCAGATGCAGTTACAAAATCATACACCAAGGAGTGGGCCTTAGCACAAGCTGCTGCATTATACTGCAACCATGTGGGGTGGGATGACGGTTCTCCTTATCACATCATACCAGTGAGGTCAACCCCTCAACCTCAAGGACAATACCCCATTAAACATGAGGCTAAAAAACAAGTGAGGGATTCTTACACATGAAAAATCCAAAATAGCCCACCTCAATGTCCTATAAGTAGGATATAAGTTCTCAGGTGAAGGCAGTAGCCTAGCAAAACATTTCTTCAAGAAGTGTGCACTTCTACAACCACCAAACCCATTGAAGAAACTCTAATCAATATTGGTTTTATTGAATTTTGTCAAAATATACAATCCAGACTATGCAGAGAGGTTAAAACCATTCTAAGGCTTGATTCTTGCAGACCTTTCATGTTCACATTGGACAACTGAACACATACAAATGCTACATTCAGTACAGCTGGACATGCTAGCATCCAAACACTTGCAAACACATGTAAAGACAGCCAACCTGGAGATCCAAATAATTGCGGGTGCATCAGGGTATACCTATGTCACATTGAATGAAAAATACACTGTACCTATTGCAAATAAATTGCATTTATACACCACTGCAGAGATGCATTTTGCACCAAAAGAAAAGATTCTGACAGCGATACAGACTGCTATAGCGAGGACAAATCTTTGACTCAGGGAAATGCATTATAGTCATGACTCCAGTCCCAGCCTTAGAAGCTGACACAAAGGCCAGTATTCCAAATGCAAAAGCTTTACATCTATGATGGATACAGTGAGACAGCTCTCTTAAAACAACAGATGTAGGTTACATATTTTACACTACATTACAAACAGAAGACTGCCTGCATTATGAAAATGAATATACTCTGCCTATGAAGTTATGCCTTTAGATTAGTATGATTACATCAGCTATACTGACATTTCTGCACAGTCTGCGAAGTTGTGAAGGGTAGAATGGAGGATGGTGAATTTCACCCTCATAAAAATAGCAAGCAGTCACTAGTTGATTGCACAGTGCAGTTGACCGAACTTAAAGCTCTAATTCTGGCACTTGGAAATATGGCTCCCGAATTCCCAAAACTGATAGTATGTGATTCATATTATTGTGTTAAGTCTTACAATGAATACTAACACAACTGGAGCCAGAATGGATTCAGAGATTCC
Organism: Lissotriton vulgaris; assembly: GCF_964263255.1. Lineage (NCBI taxonomy): Eukaryota > Metazoa > Chordata > Amphibia > Caudata > Salamandridae > Lissotriton > Lissotriton vulgaris. The sequence continues at coordinate 2,019,434 of NW_028248532.1, forward strand.
AAAGGGTACACCATAAAGCACAAGCTGTTTTGGGAACAGATGGGGAAACTCAAATAGTGTTTGCCACTGACTCATGTCATACACATACTGAGTCACCAGCATGTAGGAATACCCTTTGTAGGGAATTCCATGGCTGATAAAGCCATAAAAGCAATAGCACAAACTGCTGCAGTCACTGCAATTACTTGTTCAAGTACGAGGATAGATGAAGACATCATGGTGGGTGACAACACTGCGTGTGACCGCACCCACTTTCCGAAAAGGTTTCCAACAAAATACTCCTACCAGTTAAGTGTGCAAAACATTTCATATGCTCAGATTCCCGTAGTGGGGGATTGAGTGTTGCCTAATTTAGATCACAGATTAGGTTTAATCCTAGCACTACATGAGGGCCTAGCATGTGCACACGCAGGGGTGGCAGCAACAATTTCATCATTGCAGCAACACTATTGGTGGCAAGGTCTCAATAGAAATAAGAGATAGTAGTGGTTTTGTTATTGCACATCGTTATAGACATATATTGACTGTGGGGACAGTATAACCAACAAAAATCAATATGTTAATGTGGTGCTATAATGGTTGTCACCACCCTATTCCCAAATGTGTGAAGCACTTAAAACAGTATCACAAAGCAATCAGGACTTATTTTGAAAAGACAGTTCTCTTTTTTGCAGATTATAGAGGATTATGTATTCTTCAGGTACACTGATGTTTTACAAATTCTTTCTTCAGAGATGGACAATAGCTGACCTGTGTTACATGTTTCCTCACACAGTGACTTTTCAAAGGCTGTGGGATATTTACAATAAGATACATGTTTAGTAATGTCCTTTTGTCAGAAAAAGTACAAAGAGAAAAAGTAAGAAAAATGTCATGCCCATCTTGCGAATTAATCACTAAACCATGAAGTAATCCTAATTACAGTGGACATTTGACCCCAAATTCCTAATGCTTATAGTACGGAAGGTGTAAATCCGATATCCTTACCTGGCAAGTCCTTGCTGGTATCTCAGTGGAAGGTAGCCGCATGAGCATCCTAAATATGTAGGACATGAAGAAAGTAAAAATTAAAGAAGGGCTGACAAGGTGAGGGTCCCAACAAATCACCAAAAATATTGACGCCAATGTATAGGAGTCCCTGGACTTATATAATACATGTGTAACCGAGATAGTCTGTATAATATGGATTAAATGAACTAACTCTCTTTGTGAAGAAAAAACTGCCATGTATGCATCCTACACTGTGTAGGACGTAAATAGTAAATGGTATGGGCGCAAAATCCGTTCCGCTCGCGGATTTTCGGCAAATTCGCGATCCGCGAATTGCCGAAAATTCGCAAGTACGCGAGCGGAATGGATCCGGGGGGGGCAAAAGTTCAAGCTTCAAGCTTGTAACTATTTTAGAATGGCGCCGGCAAGCTGCCAGCGCCATTCTAAAATAGTTACTAAGTTAGCTTCAACAGGAAGCACTAATGGATAAAATGAAGCAGTTGCTCGAGTTTAACTGAATTCGAGCTTCAACTCGAGCACCTGCTTTATTTCATCTATTAGTGCTTCCTGATGAAGCTAACTTAGTAACTATTTTAGAATGGCGCTGGCAGCTTGCCGGCGCCATTCTAAAATAAAACAGGAGTGGGGCATAGGGCAGAAGGGCACAACAACGAGTGTGGCAGAGGGCAGAAGGGCAAAACCACGAGTGGGGCAGAGGGCATAAGGGCACAACAACGAGTGGGGCAGAGGGCAGAATGGCACAACTACGAGTGGGGCAGAGGGCAGAAGGGCACACCAATGAGTGGAGCAGAGGGCAGAAAGGGCACAACAACGAGTGGGGCAGAGGGCAGAATGGCACAAAAACGAGTGGGGCAGAGGGCAGAAGGGCACAACAACGAGTGGGACAGAGGGCAGAATGGCACAAGAACGAGTCGGGCAAGGGGCAAAAGGGCACAACAATGAGTGGGGCAGAGGGCAGAATGGCACAAAAACGAGTGGGGCAGAGGGCAGAAAGGGCACAACAACGAGTGGGGCAGAGGGCAGAAGGGAACAAAAACGAGTGGGGCAGAAAGGCACAAAAAAGTGGGGCAGAGGGCAGAAGGGCACAAAAAACGAGTGGGGCAGAGAGCAGAAGAGCACAAAAACGAGTGGGACAGAGGGCAGAAACGAGTGGGGCAGAGGGCAGAAGACCACAAAAATGAGTCGGGCAGAGGGCAGAAAAGCACAAAAACGAGTGGGGCAGAGGGCAAAAGGGCACAAACACGAGTGGGGCAGAGGGCAGAAAGGCACAAAAACGAGTGGTACAGAGGGCAGAAGGGCACAAAAAACGTGAGGGTGGCAGTGATGAACCAGAGGGCACATCGCAGTCTCGCACAAAAAAAAACCTGCGAACACGCAAAGCGCTCCGCGAACACGCAAATCGCCCCGCAAACACGCAAAGCGCCCCACGAACACGCAAAAATTAAAAAATCCGCAAATTCGCACAAATGTGAGAATTTTGCGGATCGCGAATTCGCAAATCCGCAAATTTGCGGATCGCGAATTCGCAAATTTCACCCAGTGACTAGGGGGTTCCAAATTGCCGCCGAGAGTGTTGTGGACATACTGGTTAGAGTCTACAAAGTTGTATGTGAATAACCATGTAAATGTAAAAAATACATATGGTATATGTTATTAGAACTGTCTTTGAGAGGTCATATTATACTAAAGAATGAGATTTAAAAAAAACAAAGAGATAGACAAATAGTAAGAACTATCCACTGGGTAGATAGTGTGGTCCCAGAGTACTTGGTATAAAAGGTAAGAAGTGTCATGCTTATACCAAGACAGTAGAATATAGCAAGGTGGAAAGTAAAAAGGTACAACTACGAATAAAGTACGATAACATTGAAATATATGCATACGTCCAGCATTACGGGTTTGTGAACTTATGGTTAAAGTAAATGCATACGTTTCACTCAATGTTTCTGTTTTGATATTCACTGTGAGTGGTCAAAGAGGATATCATTATTTGGTTACATGAGTGTTAAACCTCTGAAATCACTAATGTTTAAGGAATATATGTAAAATCAAATGCAGCTGTAACCTGTGACACATGCATATAACAAGGAAATAACAAGGAAATAGTCTTATACAGTCATTGGAATATATATCTTAGACAAAATACAGGTTAGAGAACAGAATATAATACATATAAGGAAGTAAAAAGAGAGATGTGTTGATATATAACATTGATTGTCACAGAATGGTAAATGAGCTCAAGTTATAAAAAACATTAGCCTGGATAAGAATCTTCTATCTACAGTAATGAAAGCTCTTAGAAGAGACAAAAACAGAAAGGGTGTCTGTTGTCAAGACCTCATATTAGTTGTAAATGTAATGAGGTTTGGTACTCGGATCCAGACAAAACTTACGATGCAGGGGTATCACATAACAGGTATTAGAAGCTTTATATATTGTTTTCAATCAGTGAGAAATACGTGTAATTCTCTAGCTACATTCAAGCCCATGTCCACTGCCCACTGTTTAATTATCCATTTTGCTATTATCCTTCTCAGGGCCAATGTTATAGCTCCTCCTCGAGTGTCATTCTGCCTGGGCTATACTGTGGAACTTAATGCTAATCAGTTCTGAAGTGTTTGTTGTTTTCGATGGCTCTTATATGCTCTCGGATGTGTTCCTTCAATGGTCTAATGGTGCTACCTATGTGTAAAAGACCACAATGGCATGCAATGCAATACATCACAAATTTAGTGTTGCAATTAAAGAACTGTTGTATATAGTATTTTTCAGTGTAGTATTATACCGGAAACTCATTGTCTTATTGGCAGCATAGTTACATTGGATGCATTTAAAAAACCTTTGGGTTTATCGGGTAGCCATGTATTCCCCTGATGTTGTATCTTATGTGGAAGCAGGACGCTTGGACACAAAATGTTCCTCAGCGTGGTGCCTCTGCTATGTGTGAATCTGGGTTTGTGAGCAATACGTTTGGCTAATGCATGGTCTAGTGTCAAAAGGTGCCAATGGCTATTCAGTATTTTATATAAGTCATGACTCTGTGTGTTGTATCTAGTAACAAGTGTCAATTTGCTTCTTCTTCATCTTGTCCGAAAAAAGGGACTGACGCTGTTTCATCATAATTAGGCTGTGGGGTTTTAGGTTTAAACCTATAATAACTGAAAAAACCCCACTGAAAGAAAAATAGCCCTCACCAGTGAAAACATATAAACACTGAAAAAACACCTGAACAACCACAAACTAAATACCATTCAAAGAAAGGAAAAAGAGAGTGAAAGAGTAATTTTTTTCTTCCTGAAGGGGTCAATACAATGTAACTTTGTTATACAAGCTAGTAGTAACATTATTCTGCTTGGGTTTTGTTCTTTAGAGATGACACTAAAATATTGTTTCTTCTTCCTTTTACTTTTTCAGTTTTGTGGCCTTTGGTCTAAAGATGCAGGGTTTAGTTTTATGTTTTAGGTCTAGTTTAATTATTTTATAAACGATAGAGAATAAGGAAATATCAAACTCATATTTGATATTTTGGCTGCATTTGATTCTTTCACTGATAGGTAAAATGGCTGGTTTCATAAAAATCTTTCCTAATATGTGTCATCACATTTACCCACAGAAAATGGGTAAAAACCCGTAATACATCAGGCCATAGTTTCTAGTGGGTCAGTATTGATGGTAGGTGAATTGCCAACACCTCAGGCTTTAAACATTCAATGCAAAGTATAGTGCCAAGTATATCTATCACCAAGCATCTGGGATAGTGGTGAAAACATGACACCAGACTTTTGGAAAACATGGAACGCAGTTTCCCTTGTAATGCTCTGCAAAAAAGGTTCTTTCCAAGTTCAACAACGATTGGAGTGATATACTTGTATTTGCAGTGATTCAGCTACGTATATAAAAAAGTTGTGTGATAATCTGTCAAAATTGATAACCGAGCTGAAGTGATTCCCTGTAGGAGATCCTTGCCACTTGTTAGATGGTATGCTGAAAGCATCTTTACAATCTTCAGCGTTAATGAGGGATGCTATTGACTTTTTAGTCCATTCTGGTGCACTGTTTTTTTATGCACAGGAACTAAAATGCAATTATGTATAATTTTGTGCTTTATGTGGCATCAAAGAAAGAGTCATCCCAACTGTGTCCCTTAGCTGATGGTTCTCAGCCCAAGGGGCTACAAATGGGGAAATATAATTTACTACGAAGGCATCCCCATGCATAACGTTTACCACGGTACACTTACCACGCAAACGTTTTTTCAACGTGGGTGCCTTCCACGACCGTCTTTACCACGAAAGTACGTTCAGCGTGGGTTGGGGGGAGACGTGGTATTCCGTCCAGTCGTGCTGGGGGGGCTGGGGGAGGGTTGGGAGGGGGGCTGGGGGGTCTCCCCCCCAAAAAATAACAACAATTAAGGAGCGAGTTAGATAAAAAAAAACGCTCTGTGGTATTCATGAAGTAAAAGGAAAGAGCCTCCCCCAAAGACGTGCAGTGTACGTCAAAAAAGAAGTCCTTTTTTTATTTTGGAAGACGTGTTTTGACGCTTGTTTCCATGGTAGATGGAAGTAAGGGCTGCTGGAGAAAGACGTGCAGGTAAGACGTGGTACAATCCTTCGTTGTAAATTCCAGCGTGGTAAAGCCACTTGCGATGTAAAATTCGCGTGGTTATGCCATGCATGGAACTTGAAATCGTTGAAAAATCATATATTCTACAAATGCTGAGAGGGCCTTTTCACAGAAGTTTACATGGGAAGGAAAGAGCAAGCGCACATGACCCAAAGACTCGCTGAAGAAGTATTGTATTGTGTACTACAATAAGATTAATTTGCAAAAATCTATTTGGACCTCATATACACTATAAGTACACTGTCTATATACCATGTTCTTTCAGTGCAGAAAGCAAGCAATAATAAAAGCAAAACGTTCCATAAACACCGGAAAAACACTTTTTCTGTTGTTTTTAGTGGCGCGAAAATATGTAACCACTGATAACAACTGTTTTTTAAGATATTGAAAACACTGAAAAAACCCCACCAGAATTTACCAAAAATAGAAACTGAAAACAGGAAAGCCTAATCATAATCTTGTTCCTGGCTTGAGCTGAGTTCTCATTCGAGTACCCTCTCTTTGCAAAATGAGCCTCATGCGAGTTTAGCTCTTGCAAGAAAATGTTGTTGTCACTGCTATTGTGTCTTAGATGCGTCATTTCGCCCAAAGGAATCACATTGATCTGAGTATTAGGATGTGTGCTGGTAGCATTTAGAGTTACATGCTGTTGGTTTCCGGTACAGTTGTGAAGTTATTTTGTTTTCATCAGTATAGATTACCAGTTCTAGG